>NW_007732515.1:18281-28067 GCF_000696425.1 Galeopterus variegatus | reverse complement strand
TACTCAATGTCACTGATGGTACTTTTATCCTATGTGTATTTTACCACAATTAAAAAAAAAAGCCCGTGGTAGCTTTAAAATGCATGTAGATATTTGGATAATCAGTAAAGAATGACTGTGGAGAGTAGGATCGAAAGACTTCTCTGTTCAGTGGCCAGGGTCTGCTTATGGTGGACCCTTGTTCCATAGCACCCTGAGGTGTCCTGGGGGTGGGGGGCACATTGGTGGGCTAGAGAGTGGGGTGGGAGCCTGTCTCTCTGATGTGTATTAGCTGAACAAGCTGGCACATCTCAGTGTTGGTCTCTCCATCTTCCTTTATCCACGTGAGCTGCAGAAACGAGAGGCGGGAAAGTTCCCCTGATAGTGTTTTCCAAGCCTGACCTTTCTGCCAGGCGCAGTGAGTGTGCTTGCTTCCCCCCTGCCCCAGATGCTGTGTCCCCCTGGCCTGACCAGTCCAGTGACTGCAATCAAGGTCATTGCAAGGGCTAGCTGCCAAAGCTGGGTGATCCAGACCCTTCCCGGGTCGCTGGAGCCCCTGGTTTATGGGACATCTTTGCCATGGTTCCAGGGCTGCAGAGGGAGGCAGGTGACTGGCCTGGGCGTCCTCCCCCTGTGGGGAGCCCTGTGAAAGGATACTGTAAGTGCGGCCACCACCCGGAGGTCACTACTGGCCCTACCATCTTTCTCGCTCAGTATTGAATGGCTAGCCTGGAGTCTGGCTGCCTGCCTACTGTCACACAGAGGCTTCCTCTCTGGGCTATTTTCAGCGGGAAGATATTATTAACTGCTGAGGCACAGTTCTCAATTTAGTGGCTAACACACCAAGAAAGCAACATTCACTTGATAGCAGCCGCTCTAAAAATGTTGGTTCATTTGGGGGGCTCATCTGCCCTCCAGCCCCTTCTGCTTCTCCCTGTGGGGTCACCTTGGGGTTCTGGGCCCCTAGCCCAGTTTCTGTGGAAGCTGCCATTGTAAGTTCAGTATCTGCCATAGGGAGGACCAGGCTTTTTATTAAGCCAACTCTTAAAGGTGTAGAAAATGGGAGTATTTATATCTAACAGGGGCATTTTGTGATAGGGATGGGCATTGGATGGGAAAAACAACTTTCGATGGAGTTTAGGACAGTTACTTAAAGCAGGGTGATAACTTTCTCCTTGTAAGTTAACAGGAAATATCAGGACAAGACAGGAAATTGCATCATCTTTTTTTTGAGAACTCCAGAAAAAAGTTGTTCATGAAAGGTAGTGGCTGAGAGGTGGCTAGGCTGTGTTTTGTTTTTTTTCTTCCTTTCCACTCCCATGAGAACTTTTAGGCCATTTTCTTTAAGAAAGAAGCTGTTTGAAAACTTTGTTATTTTTATTATTTAAAAAAATATTTTACCAGAAGGGTCACCTTCAGTTGAAATGTTAACTGCAGCCTTATTTCCCAGTTTACTAAAGAATCTTTCATGACTTTTTCAGCTTCCTTCCCCAAATGGTGAGGCCAAACAGCTCTTGGCTGGAAGTTAATTTTGGTTTGGCTGCACCGCCCTCAGTGCTGAGCCTCACCCAGTGTCATTAGCTTAGTTTTAACTTGCAAGAAAAAAAAATTATTCTCTTTCTTTGGTGAGGGCTAGGTGTGAATTTACTCACGCCCTTAGCCTTTTCACCCTGGTTTTGCCTTCCCCCAACAGAGGTGCCTGCCTTTGACAGCTTGGAACTCCGGGCTGCCTTTGTCTTCAAGCTACTGTGTCCCAGCCCCCCGCCCCCCCCAGGAGTTTCTTTATCTTCCTGCTGCTGTTTCTAGAGTGCTAGTGAGGAGTGGAGAGGAAACAATGTGCCTTGGGGGGGGTAGGTGTGAAGTAGCCCACCAGCTACCCAGAAGCGTCCCCTAGAG
The DNA here is from genome assembly GCF_000696425.1 of Galeopterus variegatus. Classification (NCBI taxonomy): domain Eukaryota; kingdom Metazoa; phylum Chordata; class Mammalia; order Dermoptera; family Cynocephalidae; genus Galeopterus; species Galeopterus variegatus. The sequence goes on along the minus strand of NW_007732515.1, from coordinate 26,192 downwards.
GTGTCCCCCAGAAAGAGGGCTTGCCACAGCCCCCCCCAGTGGTGTGGAGAAGAAGCTCCAGTTTCCATTTACTTGTCCCTGGGTTTGTTAGTCCCCTCTTCGGTAATGTCATGGTGCTAATGACACAGGATGTGGGACAGTGCCCCGACCCGTGCTGCCAAGCAGCCATCGCTAGGACAGAGACCAGAAAGAAAGAAAGAGGCTGTGTGTGGCTGGCTTGCTCTCTGCTCACCCCCGCCCCCAGCTTTTTCCCCTAGCGTGCTTTGTTTTGTTTTCATAACACAAGAGCCCTGGGGTGTGTAAAAGCATTGTTGAACACTTGGTGAGGGTGACTTGTCCAAGCAGAGCAGGACGCCAGAGCAGAATGCTGTGGGCAGGTGGTGTGCCCACAGAGGTTCCCCGGCCGGCGCCTGCCTTGGAAACACCTCTCGGCGGCATCTGCTGCGGCTGGCTGGGCAGTCACCTAGCAGAGGACAGGGACTTCTCTCTTCCCACCTCCTCGGGAGTCCAGCAGAGGTTCTCTGGCTGACTCCCTGCCTGGAAAGCATGCTCCCCTCCCAGGTGGGCTCACTGTGCCTCCCTCTGCCAGCTATGAAGCTGGGTGGGCCAGCTGCTTTGGAAGAAGCCAGTGTGTCCCTGCAGCTCATTCACTTAGCATTTCTTGAGCCCTTACTGTGTGCCAGCTCTATGTGGTGCAGAGGATCAGTTCCTGGGCCCTGATAGAATTAGGATCAGCAGATAGGAAGGGCTGTCTGAAGGTGCTATTGAGTCAGTGAGTGGAGGGCTTTTGAACATGAGTTACCTCCATTTGGGGGCAGGCAGGGGCAGCTCCTACAGGACAGAAGGAGCCAGGTCCCTCCGAGAAGTCAGCCACAGGGGAGGTACTAGGGACATGGCAGAGGTGCAGGGATGGGCCTCTGGGGTAGGCAGAGCTCTACCCCAGTCATCGGCTTCTGCCTCTGCTTTGGTTGTGTGGTCTGTTGAGAGTTGAGATAAAGCAAAGCTTGTGGATAAACAGAGGTCTGTCTCTCCAGGTTCTGTTTCCAGCTCCTTTCCCCACCCCCTACTTGTTGATTATAAGATAACAGCAGTAACAGCCAGAGGTATGGTTATAATCCACGTTCCAGACCCTGGTAGTACCTGGGGGCGCAGAGGTGAGTGGAGGTGACCAGCCCAGCACTGGGCATTTCAGTGGGATCACAGCCAGGGGCTGGGGGAGCATCTGGAACAAGAGGATCTGATGTCTTGACAGCCGGAGGGAAGGTGGGCATTTTCAAAGCCCAGGAGTTTGACTTTCCCTTTTTAATGCCATTGGGCTTGGTTCTGCCTTGCATTTTAATTTTAAATCTGAAAGTCAAGTCCATTTCTGAGGTTCCAGCCCTGTGTGTGAGGCCCTGGCCCGCCTGGGGTTGGGTTTGCACGAAGTAATCTAAGATGCATTTACCAAGGTGTTTCATTTTTATGCTTATCCTGCCCTGTGTGTTCCCCTGGGGCCAACGATGGGTCCATGGGTCCGATGGCTCCTGAGTTCACTAATTTAATTACTCTTCTTTCTCCTCTGTGGAGCCCCACTGGGAAGAAAAGGCCGAGAGAGCTGGTTTGTCTTGGGGTGTGATCCAGGGCAGAAAGGAAAGCACTGGTCCCAGCTCCAATTTCATCTCTCCAAGTTGGGAGTTTCCGTTCAGAAGACAACTCTGATAACCAGGCCAGTGGCAGTTGGTGGCTCCCGTGTTTGTTCATTTCTATATTGCCTTTTGACTTTTTGATCTGGGACTGTCACTCAACAGGAACAAAAACAATATGATGCCAAGATATGACTGCTGTCAGCAGACTCGCCTGTCTGCGTTTTCTGGGCTGGCGAAGCCACTCGGAAGTTAAAAGATTGTTCCCTGTCTCCTTTTCCTACCTTCCACTGCTTTCAGTCACTTTTCTGGGTAGGCTGAGTGAGGGTCATTGAGAGCTGCTCAGCTCCAAAAGCACTTGGGGACCTTGTCAGCCCCTGGCAGCCTCTTAGCCAGCACCGCTCCTCCCCCACATTAATCAGTAACCAAGAGGGAAAAGCTAAAAGTCAAGTTCTCACTGTGATCTGGGTGCACAGTACAGTTCTTAAAAATAGATGGCCCCCATCTCCAGCTCAGTGGGGGTCACAGAGAAAACCCCACTGAGGAGTATTTCCTGGGGAAGAGCCCTGGAGTGTGGGGCCTGCAAAGATTCCAGTGAGCAGCCGGTCTGTATGTGGGATCCGAACCCTCGGCGGGAGCACTGCCACACTCCCAAGCTGCGCACTGTAGCAGTGAGCCACCGGGCCGGCCCTGCAAAGATTCCAAAACGTGTACACACCACCCCTCCCCACTCTTTCGCAGGATGCCTGAGTTCTGAGAGGGGTCCTGGAGTGAATTACAAGGGGAGGGGAGGCATAAAGCATCTTTCAGGTTTCTGTCCCTGCTCTCCTGGGCTGAGGGTCGGGGGCTCAGCCACCAGCTGGCCACATGGACTTGCAGGAGTCATTTTTGTGTTCTGGGCCTCAGTTTTCTCATCTGCAAAATAAGGACTTGGACTTGGTCACCAAGTCCCTTGCTGTTCTGCCATCCTGTGGTCTGTGATCTTTGGTTCTTGGATTTAAGGGGGTGTGGGAATGAGATCCCTATTGCTGAGGTGATGGGGGTATGGGTAGCTAGTAGCTTCTTCCATTCTAAAAGAAGAGATTGTAGTTCTTCGTGTTTCTTGGCTTGCAAAGTCTTCCAAGTATGAGTGAAGCTGAGGACGCTTTCCCCAGAAAAACGCATATGCACACGAGAATTTGAATATATTTCCAGGGGCCTGGAGCCTTGCTGAAGCCCACCCCCACCCATGGAATCCTCAATTCAGAAACCCCTGTATTCAGGAGGGCAGGTGGATGGGGGCAGGCAGAAGAGCATGAGGAGAACCTGGGCCTTCTATTTCTTTCTCTTTTTAATTGTGGTAAAATATACATAACAGAATATACCATATTAATAACTTTTAAGTGTGCCGTTCTGAAGGGTTAAGTACGTGCACACTGTCCTGCTGGTATCATCACCATCGATCTCCAGAACTTTTTCATCACTACACACTGAAACTCTGTTCCCACTAAATAAAAGTCCCAGCCTTCCAACGCCCCCAGCCCCTGCAACCACCCCTCTTGCTTTCTGTCACTATGAATTTGGCCACTCTAGGAACCTCGTATAACTGGAATCATGCAGTATTTGTGGTTTTGTGACTGGCTTATTTCACTTAGCATAATGTCCTTAAGGTTCATCTGTGTTGTAGCATGTGTCAGAATTCCCTTCCTTTTTAAGGCCAAATAATATCCCATTGTGTGTGTATTTCACATTTTGTTGATCCATTCATCCTTCAGGGGCAGTTGGGTTACCCTCACTTTTTGCCTATTATCAATAATGCTTCTAGGAATGTGGATGTACAGATATCTGCTGGAACTCCTGCTGGAGTTCCGGGTGTATACCCAGAAGTGGGATTGCTGGATCATATGATAATTCTGCATTTAACTTTTTGAGGCAGCTGCATATACGGCAGAGTCTTCTTGACCCATCACAGAGTGCAGGAGCCCCAACCTGACTTGGGGTGGGCTTGAGGATGAGGCCTCGGGCAGGGGGAGTGAAAGAAGAGGGGGAGGGGACTGAGCCTGTCCATGTGCTGTGGGGGTGGGGTGGGGGGGAACTAGGGTACTGCCGTAGTGCTGGTCAGATTGGAGCCCACATTTATGAGAGGCCCAGGGGACACCAAAATGTGGGCCATGTGTGTTAGACTCCAGGGCCTTGTAACAGCGCTGGGGTCGGGGAACCTTTCATTCCTCTTTCATTCCTTTGGCCTGGAGGTTAGGGGTGGGAGGACCTGGCAGAGGGAGGGTTGCTCAGGTCTAGGAGGCCCTGGGTGCTTTGGGGGTGAAAGGGCTGGGATGGCTGAACAGCGAGTGTGTCCACGCTGGAGAGATTAGATTACGGAGGCAGACAGAAGTAATGATTAACTTTTCCAGTCTGCACTCTGTCTCCAGGCTGTCGTACTGTTGTTTTTCCCTGCAAGTACAGTGCGGCCCTGGCCTGGCCAGGCCCTGGTGTGGGGCTGTAAAGCAAAAGAAGGGATGAGGGTTGGGAGGGAAGGGGGCAGGAGGAGGGAGGGAGGGAGGGTGCTCGCTGCAGAGGAGGGAGGCTTTTCCATCAGATCCTGCGATGGAATTTATTGGCCGGAATGCAGTAAATGTTCAAAATGCCATCCCATCCAATAGTTTTCATAATTGTTATGGAACAAGGGGAGCCAGGGGAGGGGAGGGATGAAAAGGACTTTTGTTTCTCACTGTATTTTTCCACATCTTCGGACAGTTTTCCTACCTTCTAGAAAAAATGGAGTCGAATTGGAGCTGTATGGGGGATGGGATGGGGGCAGGGCAGGGCCTGCTTTTGAGTCCTGTAATACATACCTTTCAGAGACTGGGGGTCCTTGTAGCCCGAGGCTTTATTAAAAAATGAGGCTCACAGCAGAAGCAGCTCTGTTTCTTGCAAAACCAGGCAAAAACCTCTGGGGATTTTGTCCTTTTGGAAAATGGGTTTATTGTGCATCCGTTTGTATTAAGATTTTTATCGAGCTTTAAGATGTAACTAACACACTTACAAGTAGTCAATAAAAAGAAGAAAAGGAGGGACTTTTTGGTGTTTATGAGACAGTTATTTTGTTGGATTGTGTGTGTGTGCGCGCGTGCGCGTGTTGTGTATGTGTGTGTGTTAAGCAGTGTTCAGTGCTGGCTCCCCAGTTGGGAATACACATATGGAATTTGGGTAACTCTCAGTGTGGCAGATGGGTGGGCGAAGCTGATCTGAGGTTTGACTTGGATGTCCCTCTTGGACGCAGATGGCCTATTCTGTTCCATGGTTGTTCCACCTCTTGTATCTTCTTGGGGGTGGCCAGAGTTAGCTCCAGAATGAAGGCAGGGAAGCTGATAATGCCATGCACGTCTGGGGGCTTCGTGTGTGCAAGCGTGACCCCCTTTCTGAAGAGGTCTGCTGAGTTATTTGGGGGTAACGGTGGGAACTTGCTTGGGTATATCGTGGGGGGAAGAGCCTTGAAATTGAAACTTGAGAAATACTTAGGCTGGATGCACACTAAACAACAGCCAGAGAGCCCATTTACTGTAAATATTATGAATGGAGCTGGCGGGGCCGGGAGTCCCCACCCTTCCTCTGAGGCCTCTCTGGGAGCCTGGGCAAAGCTGGCTGCCTCCTACAGCAGTGGCTGCAGGCCGCCGGGTACACGCTATAATTTGCATGGCTGAGTGCTGGGGCACAGGAAGCCGCGTCAGCCCAACTGGCGAGACAGACAGGAGCTTTTGATTTGTGTGGCTTCCCTCCCCTGCCCTGTTCTACCCTCAGTTATGTTCTCTGATGGCAAAATACTGCTCTTTGGAGGGATTCCCAGTTGGGGGCTTCAGACTTGGACTTTGGGAGGTGGGGTAGGACGAGTTTGGGGGGGCAGGGGAGTACATTTTATTTGATTATTGATTATTTATCATACTTTGTCTGTAAGGGTACAGTCGCTAATCAGTCTTCTAGACCAGCAGGATCTGGCAAATATTTAAGCTTGGGAGAGTTTGCAGGAGGGTGGTGACGGGGGAGGGACTCCTGTGCACCCAGACTGGACATTGTTGGAAGTATGATAGTGATAAAAAGAGACCCTCACTTGGGGGTGATGAATGACAAGACAGAGAAAGAACTCAAGTCTATAACTTTTGAAATAAAAAAAAAAAGAAGTTGGTTTAGAGCTGGACACAGCAAAACCTGACTCAAACCTCCTTTCCCTTTTGATTTTGTTTTGTTTTGTTTGTTGCAAATTAAATGCAAAAACGTGCCCTGCTCTCGAGTGATTCTCTTACTCTGGAAGTTAGTAAAAATAAGTGGAACCAGCGTCGTTTAATACTGATGGGGCACATTTGTGAATGAGAGTGCAGCCGGAGACCATCAGGGCCAGAAGGGGTCCCAGTGGGCCATTTTGCCCCCATTCCCTTCATATTATTTATGGACAGGTCAAGCTGAGACTCCGAGAGGGCAAACCATTTGGCCAGGGTCACAGAGCAACTTGCTGGCAAGAAAGCCATTTCACCCCCTGCTTCTTGGTGCAGGGAATTAGACCCCATGCTCAGCTCTAAAAGCAGGAACAGCATCTCCAGAGTTCTGAAGGATACTTGTTTTTCTCTGGAGTGTTTGGAGAGGAGCATTGGCTTTGGAGGCCTGAGGTGGCTGCCTGCCCACAGCTCATACTGGCAGCATTTCAGGCCTGAATCCTAGCTCTGCTCTTTGGCAGGTGGTGACTTGTGCCTCACTTTCCCCCTCTTTAAGAGAGGGTCATAACAGTGTGCGGCCTCAGAGGGTTGTTAAGAGCCACTTAGCACAGGGCCTATTCATAGTTAATACTTTTTGAATGTGCTCCCACCTGGAGGACAGGTGGGGACAAAGGGGTAGAGTGGTCAGTTGGGCCCTGGCCTGGGTCACTTTTGAATCAAATCATCACACCCACCTTCTGAGGCTGGCACTGGGAGTCTGCGTTTTAAGGATGAGCTTGTCACCCACCAAGGTTACATGGAAGGTAGATTTGAACCAGGGAGTCCATCTGACTCCCTAGCTGGTCAGCTCATCTCTGGGGTGGGGACAGGGGACGGATATTGTCTCACGGCTGGAACTACCTGAGGGGTGGGGACTCAGCTGGTGGGGGCCAGGGACACAAGAGAGCACCCTGGCCTTTGAAGGAGACTCTATACCACCCCCTGCTCCACCTCAATGGAGATGTTGCAGAGCATGGAAAAAAAAATCCAACTTTCTCAGTTCAGCCTTCCACCATCCAGACCTCACTGTGTGATCCGTTTGGGGAACGAGCATGGGGTGGTGGTGATGGGTGGGTCCCAGCATCGCCTGAGTAACTGCGAGTTAACCTGAGATATTTGAGTGTGTTTCAGCCTCCATGAGTAACTGGCTCTAAGTCCCAGCACTGTCTGTGCTGCCTTGGGAACCTGAGGAAGCCCTGGGGTGATACTTCCGTGTTCTGTATGAGGTTGTAAGCATGGCGGATTAGAGCTGACCCTGGGACCCACACTGAGCACACGTACCTCAGAAAGTGTTTATGTGTTTGCTTTATTTTTTGGTCATTTGCCTCTTGGAAACAAGAGAACAATGAGGGTCCTTGTTAGTTGCGATGATTTGGGGTGAGAGTAAATAGGATGAATGGGCACTGGGTCCCCTTGATCTCAGTCCTCGTTGATCTCAGAACAGCCTATTTCCTGACAGGGTGGGGAGCAGGGGACGGGTGCTGTTAACCTTTGAGATATCTGACGCAGAGGATGGGACGGGACAGCCGTTGGTGGCGCCTGGGTCCTGAGGAGGGAGGACCCTGGACCTGCTGTGGGCGAGGCGTGGTGGTGTTTGCGCTCCAGGGTTGGCAGGTGTAAGCCTTCTGTGTCCACATTCCTGCCCTTCCTATGTCCTGATCGCTCGCCATGGAGAGGCCTGTGAGAGGCAGCCATGTCTGCCCGGGTGCCCTTTCTCCCAGACCTCCCTATCCTCAGCCCACAGCTTTGCTGGGCCCTTGGGGAGGAGGCTCGCAGAGGGTCACACTCTTGGACTCTGGCAGAGAAATATCACCTGATAATCTGAGTGCCTCACAGAAATGAGAGTGGGTTGAGACCTCTGCCTCGCTCATCTTTTACTCCAGCCCCCTGGCGTCCTGGCAGCGGGACACATCTAGCCTCGATGGGTACCAGCTGCTTGGCTCTGTCTGTACTGGCTTCATTTCCCAGGTGTGTCCGGGTCCTGAGAGGTCCGAGTCTCCGGGAATGCCCCCTTCCCATCAGCACCTCCTCTGTGTGTATGGACACAGTGAGACCCAAGCGGCCCC
>NW_007732515.1:16093-17178 GCF_000696425.1 Galeopterus variegatus | reverse complement strand
GGTCAATGTCACAAGCTGGAGACTAGAAATGTACCATCAAGGCATCCAGCTTAGCCTTTCCTCCCTCCCCCCATTTTTCTTTTTCCTCATCTCCTCATGTCTTCAAATTAAAGGGGGGGGGGGCGGAATTCCTTGCTTACCTAAAATGTGGCCTTCAGGTCTGGCCACCCTGTGCCATTGAGAACCCTGCGTGAGACTCATTCACGAGCCACTGGTCTCCTAGAAGGGTCTAGTCTATTCATTCATGACCAGGATCATTGAATAACTCTTTGGAAGAGGCAGGGAACCCTTTGTTAATGCTCTTCCCCAATGCAAGTGCAGACAAGGGCCAAATCCTCTCCTTCCCCAACACCTACCTCCCCTTTCCCTTTAAAATCTTCATTTTATGCTTTAAGGAAAATGGGGAAGGGGAGGGAGAAAAACACCTTAAAGGAATTTTAGGCAGATTCAGCATTTTTCTGGTGTTGCTCCAAAAATTCCCTAAACTGTAATAAAAAGAAAAAATTGTGAGCAGGCATCTGATTAGTGAGCTTTTTACAACATAGCTTTTCTTTTGGATGCTTTAAAACAAACACATACAGTTTTAAAACAAGCCTCTGTACAGTTTCCTAGGAGGGGAGAAGTTGTTGAAAATATCAGAAAAGGTTATAAAGCTGAGGGAAATTAACAAGGGACTAGAAATTTTACCTTTGGAGGTTGAGTATCAGTGACAATGATAAGAAGCCAAAATTGGGCTTCAAGACTCTTCCTTAGTCCTTGGAGACCAAGACTTAGCCTCTCAGTGTGGCCTGGGAAGCCCCCAAGAGCCAAGCATCCACACAGACCCTTGTGGGGAGACTCTTGTGGTCTGTGGGCCCAATTCAGAGAACTGTGTTTCTGTGAAGATGATTCTATGTGTTTCCCAGAAGTGGCCCCCAGTGGTGGGGAATTCAGGGCAAAGGAGGGGAATCTCTGTGTAGGCTCTGTGGGATGTTGTGCTGGGTCCCCTGAGATGTGATGTGAACACTGGGGTGTGTTAAAGGGACCTTCACTGTTGCTGAGTGGTTTTGCTGGAGAGCATGTTTTTATGCTTAGAAATAGTCCAG
>NW_007732515.1:0-15812 GCF_000696425.1 Galeopterus variegatus | reverse complement strand
ATTAAGCATATCTATCACAAGCATATCTACATCAAGTCTACATGAGAAATTAATATTTTGTCTATTAATTTCTCAATATGATATGGTGCTTTGCCTGAGTTTCATTGCAGAATTCCCATATATTCACTAACAGTGATGGAGTGATGCCAAAACCACTTCTTGTAAATGATTAGGAAGGTGGGGAGACAATCTTAACTAGTTTTGCTTCACATAGATAAAGGGGAGTAACAGAGGTGAATATTGGTAGTATCCATTCAAGCTGGTGTGTTCAAGAAAAAGAGAAGCTCAGTGAACTCTGAGTATCTTAATTCTCCTGACAAGATAATTCATCATGTGGAGGTGGATGCATCAAGCAATTTTAGCTGGATTTCAGTACAAAACAAATCTGTCTACTTCGTTTTGTTTTTGAGCTCTATAAGTAAATGATAATCTGGCTTTTTCTGATTTGGTTCCTTGGGTATTATGTGTACAGCAGAAAAATGCAACATTCGTATGAAAATCAATTACCTGGAACCCTGAGCTTGCTATTTCTCATTATAAATTTGAAATTGGCATAGTGGTTAATTAGAATGTGTTTCCAAAAAGATGTGCTCAAAATATTATGTTTCTGAAAGATGAAAGCTACTGGTCAAGCCATGGATATCTTGGGAAGACTCTTGGAGACAGCCTGGCCCGGCAACTTTATTTTTTTATTTTAAATTTCTAAAGAGGTAGTGCAGCACATTTCTTTGATATTTTAGTTTTGAATAAATAGAGAATTGAGATAAATAAAAAGGTCTAATGATCTAAGATGGATGGCAAACCTAAAGAATCATATAGGACAACGCTGCCTTAAAAAAGACAAAGAACTTCTTAGATCACATCTGTGCATTACAGGATGTTTGAAAACAGAATGTAAGAAAAGACTGGGTAAAACACTAAATGAGCAGTACTAGTTCAAAAGTGACTGAAAAAATTAGGGAAGGTGATGAAGTTAAAAATTCTAAATAAATTCAAATTAGAAGCCATTCAGTTTATGGTATTTTGTTATAGCAGCCCAAACAAACTAAGACCCTGATGATGGCTTTTGATAAAGCCACTGTCTGTAAACTGATATTATCTTTGATTTTCTTCATTTTCTCCTTGATTTAAAGGTATAGCTCCCCAATTTCTGTTTCTAAAAAGTGTATACTATTCCCTTAATCTTTGACTCTTAATTTCATCTGTGTTTGCTTTCCTCAATATCACATCCAAATTGTGGTCATAATCTTCACATTTCTATAATACGTTTTCCTTCTACACTTCTAAAGGTCACTTAAGTTTTGTAATAATTAAAATGCTGACACTAAAAAATGAAAAAAGCCAGAAGCTTCCCGTCTCACCCTTCTCTGCTCCCAGACTTCCTGTTTCGATTCTTTCTCTGATCCCTGCAGCATGTTTTATTTTTCTTGTTGATTAGGTCCATTTTCTAAATGATAAGCCAGTACTTTCTTAATTTATGTATTGGATATTATCTTTTGATTCCCATTTTTGTCCTTGAGGATTTTGGACTCTTCTCACTCCCCGACTCCCTTATAATTATTTATCTCAATCATGAGTCATTATTTACATTTTCATTATGTAAATAACATTGTTCATGGCTGAGTCAAATAGTATTTAGTATTTTATGTTTACTTTGTTGTCCATTTTTAGAATCAATAACTATCTATCTTTTTATTTTTAGAATCAATAACTATCTTTCGTTTTATATGGTTTGGTCCTTATTTACTATTGTTAGTATTTCCTAAATAAATGCTCCAAAAAATCTGTCAAGTGATTTGTTTTGAATATTTAATTTCAAAATCATTCTTGTAACTTTAAATGCTCAAACATTGCAGATTTTTTTTTCTCTGTTCCAATGTGGTTTGGTTCTTCTCCACTGAGGTTGAAATGGAACTTCTCCATCATCTCCTCCAATCCTCTCAGGCCTAAGTCTCATACCATCTTTTTAACTTTTTTATTTTATTTTATTTTATTTTATTTTGTAAATATACAATGTGGTTGATTATTGTGGCCNAACCCGCCAGAACACTTCCCCCTCTGCCCCCACCGCCCTCAGGCCCCAGCCCCCGCCCAGCTTCCTCAGTCCCCAGAGGCCCCCACCCCTTGCCGAGGCGGCCATCAGGCCTGGCATGGGGGCAACTCGATCTGATCCCGGCCCCTACCTCACCCACCCCGTGACTCCTCCTCCTCCTTGCTAGCTGGTGCCAAGTTTCAGCAGGGCAGGCTGCATAAAACAAAGTATTGTGAGGCTCTGCAGAGGGTCTCCTGAACCACCCTCCCTCCCTCCCTCCCAGCTACTCTGAGTCTTCCCTTCCAGGCCAGGTTTGTTGTCCTGAGCTGGGATAATAAGCAAGAGCTTCTTGCATTTCAAAACACCCTCTTCCCCCAAAAGGGTGGACGCCTTGTGCCTCCCAGAAGAGGCTCTCTCCTTCCCAGAACACTGGCTCGCCAAAAAGTATTCCTCCTTCCCTGGATGTTATGGGTCTTTGGTGTAGCCTGAGCTCCCTCAGCAAGAAAGTTCAAAGATTGCCAGGGCTCACGAGTTTATTAGCAGTTGATGGATGCTTTGCAGAAACAAGTTAATGCCCGATGAGTCACCTGCTTGGAGCCCTTGTCCCTCTCTTGTTTTTCCGTATGTTCCAGTGTGTGTGCACGCACAAACACACACAGCACACACTCGTACCTGTGTGCCCACACTCACGGGCACACACAGTCTCACACATGTTTGTCGGGGGTGACTGGCCAGTTTTCTGGTGTTTTCAGTGGGGTGGGGACTGAGAAAAAGGAAAGAGCCATCAGCTTCCCCTTTTTGTGTAGATGTCTGGGCAGGCATTTGGGAAGACCAGTCAGGGTGTCTGTAGGGAACATGCTCAGGGTGTGTGTTCGTGGCTGCCTCAGCAGGTTGCAGTGTGCACTTTTGTACAGACTTATTCACGGGACACCTCCATCCAAGACTGGCTGCTGTTAAAAAAAAAAACAAAACAAAACAGCTAATGGAGCTGACTGGCTCCCAGTCCTAACATGCCTGTGAGAGTTGGAGAGAGTTGGTGTGCGGAGCTGCACTGGGTTACCCAGCCTGCTGGGGCAGCGGGACTTGGGGGCCGGGTCCTCCTCCACTGCCCACCCTTGGATGGGACAGACCACCGTCGTCGACTCCCTGAGTCCAGTTGCTCCAGAAACACAAAGGCCAACCCAAAACACATGCCACATCAACCGCCACCGCGGCCCCCCAAACCCAGCAGAGTGAGAAGTGAAGGCTGCAAGGAGAGCCTGACGCTGGGCTTTCCCCCCTCTTCTTTTCCCCTCGCCTTTCCCCATTTTTGTTAACAAATACAAGACTTCCGGTCTCCACCCTGCCACCACAAACCACAGCGTTCCTGCAGTCTGGCTGGGCTGGGGAGATTTATGGTCCCCAGTCTGAGGCCTGCCCGCTGGCCCCAGCTTAAGGAGGAGTTGGAATGCCAGCAGCCGGGGCTCCCTCTCCCTGCGCGTGATTCCCCCCTTTAAAGTCCTCTGAGTGCCTGTTGAGGAAAATCACCTCACCAGAATCACCCCATCTCCCCGGCTGCATGTAGGAAAGCCAGGGTGGGGCTTGCAGGGGAGGGAGGAGGCGGGGCAGGGCCGGGCAAGAACAGCATGGCGCCCTGCAGGGTCGAGGTGCTTCTGGGGAAGGTGGGGAGGGGGCTGCTGCTTGTTGGGGGGCTGCCAGCAGAGAAGGGGGACTTCGAGGATGGTCCTGTGTATTTCAGACACGTAATCTTCTGTCTTGGCCGGGGGAGCTTTGTTAAGGTAGTCTGGGTTAATACTGATCTGCATGTGGTGATTTGGCATCTTGACACGAATTCACCCTTTGTGTACAAAGCTGCTGCTGACACACTGAGAGTTGCTTTTCTATGAGAAAAACAGATATTTTTGCCCCAAATCAACCTCATTTTTATTTTTATCTGATAGAGGTCCCTTTTGACCAAGGCACTGATTTGAGAGCTGGGTGACAAGCACAGAGACCATAGAGTAGGTGATCCTAGATTCTGGACACCTGGTTTCTAGGTCTGGTCATCACCTGGACTGAGCACCAGGCTTTCTGGGTCCCTTTTTTTCCATCAGGATGACAGGGACTGGAGGAGGTTCCAGGTTCCATCCAGTTGAAAGATCTGTCATTCTAGGCCCTCTCTGAGGTCTTTTCTAGCTCTCTAACCAGGACCGGCAGAGTCACTAAGGTCCCCTGGAGTCCATGCTCTGCAGGGATGTGGTTTCCTTTGGCCAGGTGGGCACAGGTGCTGGTGTTACTGGATTCCTGACCAGGTGGGGGAGTGGAGAGAGGAAGCACCTGAGCGGGTTCATGCCTAAAGGAAGGCAGGGCTCTTCTCTTGCTGGATCAAGATTTCCAGGCCCCCGTAGGAGAACTGTAGAGCCTGCAGCATGACTAGGGCTACCTCCTTCTTTCTGTCTTGTACGGAGAGACAAGCTGATTATGAGTGCGTGCGTGTGTGTGCCCGTGTGTCTTGATTCTAGGAGGAGAACGCCCATCCCCATCACCACCAACCATGTCTGCCATTTTGTTTTGCAGATTCCCAACTTCTTCTGGAGCCTGGGGATCGGTCACACTGGTGCGTGGTGGCATACTGGGAGGAGAAGACGAGAGTGGGGAGGCTCTACTGTGTCCAGGAGCCCTCCCTGGATATCTTCTATGATCTACCTCAGGGGAATGGCTTTTGCCTCGGACAGCTCAACTCGGACAACAAGAGTCAGCTGGTGCAGAAGGTGCGGAGCAAAATCGGCTGTGGCATCCAGCTGACGCGTGAAGTGGATGGCGTGTGGGTGTACAACCGCAGCAGTTACCCCATCTTCATCAAGTCCGCCACACTGGACAACCCGGACTCCAGGACGCTGTTGGTACACAAGGTGTTCCCCGGTTTCTCCATCAAGGCTTTCGACTACGAGAAGGCATACAGCCTGCAGCGGCCCAACGACCACGAGTTCATGCAGCAGCCGTGGACTGGCTTCACCGTGCAGATCAGCTTTGTGAAGGGCTGGGGCCAGTGCTACACCCGCCAGTTCATCAGCAGCTGCCCGTGCTGGCTGGAGGTCATCTTCAACAGCCGGTAGCCGCTTGGGGACAGGACAGAGCGTGAGCCGTGCAGGCCACCATTCAAACTACTTTGCTGCTAATATTTTCCTCCTGAGTGCTTGCTTTTCATGCAAACTCTTTGGTTGTTTTTGTTTGTTTTTTGTTTCTTCTTTTCGTCGTTCTTGTTTGTGTTCTGTTTTGTTTTGCTCTTTGAGAAATAGCTTATGAAAAGAAATGTTGGGGTTTCTTTGCAGGGGGGCAGATATGGTTGGCAGGATACCCCGATAGGAAAAGGGGAAGCAAACATCGGAGCACCACCAAATGCAGTGAACGAACGGGTAGCCATGCCTCCACCGAGTGTGAATCGGGTCATCATTTCACTTGTCAGGAGTGTGCGTGTGAGTGTGCGCGTCTGTGAGTATGCATGCGTGTGCGAGAACGACAGATGGGGGAAACGGCGTCCTCTTTGTGTTGCTTACGGATGTCCCCGGCTGAGAGGCTTGCGGTCCCAAGCTGTGTCTCTCTTGCCCTTTGGACACGCTCAGTGGGGCAGATGCAGTACCTGGGCGAGCTGGCGGCGGGTGTCCCAGCAGCTGCCAGGAGCAAGGCTCTGCCCCCCACCCAGGGTAGCCCCCACCCCGCCTCTCCCCCTTCTAGGACACGGGCCTATCCACAGGCTTCTGAGAAGCCAGCCTGCTAGAGGCTGAACCAGAACCAATTGTTCTCATCCTTGTCCTGCTCCCCTCCTGCCACCCCGCTGCCATCGTAGTGTCTTTCTTTTTTGGCCATCTGCTCCTGGATCTCTCTGAGATGGGCTTCCTGAAGGCTGCCGGGGCAGCCCCGTCGCAGTATTGCTCAGCCAGAGCCCTCTCAGGCCCTTCAGACTTTCCCCTGCCCTGGTTACAGCAGGTTTTTCCTAGAGTTAGAAAACCAGCTCAGCACTTTCCTCACCTCCCCATTCTGTGTGTTGAGCTCTGCTATTAGACCAGCGACGGGGGCATCCCTGGCAGGGACGTGCTCCACAGCCCCCTTCCCACCAAGAAGGATTTGGTTCATCATAACCCAAGGTACCATCCTAGGCCAACACCTGACTCTTCTTCCATTTCGTCTACAACTCATACACTCGTATGATACCTTGACACTGTTCTTAGCTCAATGAGCATGTTTAGACTTTAACATAAGCTATTTTTCTAACTACAAAGGTTTAAATGAACAAGAGAAGCATTCTCATTGGAAATTTAGCATTGTAGTGCTTTGAGAGAGAAAGGACTCCTGAAAAAAAACCTGAGATTTATTAAAGAAAAAAATGTATTTTATGTTATATATAAATATATTATTACTTGTAAATATAAAGACGTTTTATAAGCATCATTATTTATGTATTGTGCAATGTGTATAAACAAGAAAAATAAAGAAAAGATGCACTTTGCTTTAATATAAATGCAAATAACAAATGCCAAATTAAAAAAGATAAACACAAGATTGGTGTTTTTTTCTATGGGTGTTATCACCTAGCTGAATGTTTTTCTAAAGGAGTTTATGTTCCATTAAACAATTTTTAAAACGTATACTTGATTCACAGTTGTGCTCCAGCTCCTTTTTCTTCTGCTGCTTGGAAGGGAGACGGGAGGAGTGTTCATTAGAATTCCATTGAGTCGGCTCTTCCCAGTCCAGTGCTGGTTGGGGAGGAGGGGGACAAGGACCACAGAACGGAGACGTCCAGAATAGCGCGTCTCCCAGTAGCTGCTCTTCCCTGAGTGCTAGAAAGACCTGGAGCTTCCCAGACATCCCCCTTCTTGTTAGGCTGTGACCCTAGGGTGTAGCTGGTTGATGGACTGAATTTATAATGGGGACCCCTTAAGGGAGCCCTGTGGGTGATTTTTCAAAGCTTGCAAAATTGAGGAAAGGGAATTCATCTGGGATGATTGGAAAGGAGGTTGGGTTAGGGGACCGACTGGGAAGTACAGAACCAAGAAACTGGGTCCATCTGGTCTTGCTTGCTAACTCCTCACTTGGCATTTAAATCCTGAGGCTACTGCACCTTTGCCAGAGGAGAGTGACTTTGCCAGACTGGATTCCAGGAGAGGTTCCTGGGGATTGAGGCCCTGGAGGGGCAATCAGCGGGGAGCTGATTGTTGGTGGTAAGAGGGACGCCATTCACTTACTGGGTCCCTCTGAAGTACTGTACTGGACACAGAGAGACCAGAGAGGTCATGGAGTCCGAGTCCTACTCTGCTATCTCCCCTGTCTGCTAGAACTCTCCTGTGACAGTTCACTTGTCCTCTTCCCCAGCCCAGCCGGAGTGCCACTTGCTGTCTTCAGTACTGTTCCTGCATCAGCTGACTTGAGATTTGTGCTGATTGATCTGAGCCACATTTTAGATTCAGAGAATCTTGCACAAGAGATGGGTACACATTGGGCACCAAACAGAGGGCTGTACAGGTGTCTATGCTGGAGGTCTTAAGCCTTAGATCCAGGAAGGGGGTCCTTTTGAAGTGGGGTTTAAGAATTTGAATATCACAAACCAGTATAATTCCAAGAAACCTTTTTGGAGGGCCCACAGAGCATTGCCAACTTGAATTTCACCAAATAATAACACCCAACACTATAGCCTACTGACACCATCATTTCATTAATGAGAATTCTAATCCAGTTGTGTAGCAAGAAATAGTAATACATGTTGATTTATGCTCTAGAGCGTTAATGCCAAGTGGTTGTCTGGGCCAGTTTGTCCCCATGAGGTGATGGGGAGCTCACTCCCTCTCGAAGCAGCTTTTTGCTTTCAGTTGAACTGAAACCCACCTCTGTTTATTCTGGTTCTCTAACCCAAAATAAGTGTAAAATACCATCTCTGAAAAACACCCAAGGAGGGTTCTAATTAACTCCAGGGTGGTAGTGGCGGAGGAGGGGTGGGGATGGAAAGTGTTAGGTTAGGGAGCTGTCAAAGACCTTTTCATTTGCTCTAACTTGCATTGGCATGCCAGCAAGTTCTTTAATAATAATAATAGCTACCATTTATTGAATGCTTCAGTAGGTGCCAAGTATGATCTCTAGGCATTTAAGGGAGTTATCATATAATCCTCACTAGGACCCTCTGCAGAAACGGAGGCTTTGAGAGGTTAAATGACTTGCCCAAGGTCATACAGTGACGAAGTAAGTGGCTGGGGGATTAGGATCTGACTCCAGATTGAGCAGCTCTTACTCCTTGGTCCATGTCCTGTAGAGATGTTTATATGTTGGAATCCCACGAGGCTGCACTCACACAGCTCCTTGAAATCAGGAGGTGGGTTTCCACACTTCCATCCAGATCTACTGCTTGAGCAAGGTCTCTGGAGTCAGAAACAGAAGCCATAGCCTCTGGAAGAAGGAGGCTGGAACTGGGGTATGGGGGTGTAGATTCTGGTGGGGGTCTGGCTCTCTGTGGGTGGGGAAAGAGGACTGCTTAGAAGTCTGGCATTTGCTGGTAGTGGACGCTTTTCCCTCCTTGCCAGGGAAGTCATAGCCCAGTCATCTCCTGAGCATCTTCCATGTGCTCAGAACTGTGCCGCGGGGGTTACAGAGGTAACTCAGACCCAGGCTGCATACTCACTTGAGCAAGTCACAACCTCTCTGCACCTTAATTTCTGAAACATAAAGTGGGCATTATACCTGCCTCATGGAGCCAAGAAGGGGGTTTAGTGAGTGCCCTCAAGGG
Organism: Galeopterus variegatus; assembly: GCF_000696425.1. NCBI lineage: Eukaryota > Metazoa > Chordata > Mammalia > Dermoptera > Cynocephalidae > Galeopterus > Galeopterus variegatus. The sequence continues at coordinate 7,029 of NW_007732515.1, read as the reverse complement.
ATGCTGGAGGACAAGACACCCACGCTGAGATGGTCACCAACAGCACAAGCAGAGTGACCCAGGACGAGCTAGTCACAGGGCTAAAGGTGCTTGCAAAGGAGATGGGATTCCAGCACAGGTGGCATTTAGATTAGCGGAGGGGGAGGAGAAGGTGCCCCCTTGGAAGGAAGTTTTCTTGCCTCCTGGTTTTCCTTCTAATCTCTCAGTTCACCTCTTAAATTTTGGGGTGTCTTGGAGATACTACCTTGGACTCCTTTTGCAGGCTACACCCTCTCCCTGGGCAGCAACATCACCCCCTCACCTGTGGGTGCCTCCATTGCCCCAACCCGAAACCTGGAATCTCCCATCTCCCTTGCCTCTGTCCCCGATCATGGAATAAAACACCAAATTTTGTCCACCCTGACTCATTCAATCAGTAATTATAAAATGCAAATATCTCTCAAACATATTTCTTTTCTCTACCCCCATGGGTATGACTTAGTGCAGGGCCTTTGCTCTTCCTACCTCTAGTCCAAGTGGCCCTTCAGCACCAGCCTCTGTCAACCTCATCCTTTAGCCACCACCACCACGCACAGAGACTCTTTGTCCCAGGCACACAGGGCTCCGCTCAGTTCTGCAAACACGCCTTGCTTGCACGCTCCCGTTGCAAGTGCTTTTCAGCTGCTTCTTCAACTGGATGTCTCCTTATCCTTCAGGATGTAATGCAGGCCACGCCTCCTCCAGGAAGCCCCCCCCCACACACCTTTTCAAAAATTTCTGCCCTAGAGAGAGGTTGGTGGTGTAGGCTCTGTCTCCCCTGCAGAGCTCCAGGTGTTCTGGGGTCTCAGCTGGAGACTCAGTTAGGATCCACCGCTCTAACAGTTCCTGGCATGGTGCTGAGACAGGGATTGCCCAACGAATGAGGGAGAGAGAGGCAGAATTGAGGGCTTAGCTTGGGCTGGGAATAGTAATAATAATAATAATAATAACGAGCCAACTCTGATTGTGCTCTGACTGTTTGTGAGGCAGCATTCCAAGCGCTTTACATTGGGATTGTCCCAGAAAATCCTGACAACCACCCTACACGTAGATACCAGTATCAGCACCCCCATTCTACAGAGGAAGAAACAAGTGCGAAGAACTGCCCAAGGTCCCCCAAATGGTAAGTGATAGTCGGATTTTTATCACCTCTGCGCTATCTAATCTCTCTGGACAGGGTTGGTCAAGGGGTGAGCGTGCTGGGTATATTTCTTCTTAAACAAGAAACCTGACTGCTGAGCCATAGAAAGAGTGCCCAACATTTGTATGTGTTTATAGACACTAAGGGCCTCCGTGTCATGCCACCCATGCTCCACACCTGCAGAGGATGTGGGCAGGTCTTACCTGACTCAGGAAAGCCTGACCCTCCAATAGGTGAGTGATTTGCCCAGTATCGTCCATGCCCAGCCTGGCGGAGGCTGGATTTGCACCCAAGCCCACAGCAAATGGCGACTTCTTGACAACACCTAGCCTGCAGAGGAGCTTTTTGTCAGCCTGCACGTCCTCAATGCAACAGGACTGCCGAGGCACAACTCTCGATTGTCCTTGCGGGTATGTTGGGGGCGGCGGGGGGGAGAGGGTCCTGATGTGAAATAGCATGTGGCTCACGGTCACGGGTTTTGTAATCAGACTTGAGTTTGAGTTCTCACTTGGGCAAGTCACAACCTCTTTGCACCTCAATTTCTGAAACCTAAAATGGGCATTATACCTGCCTCATGGGGCCAAGAAGGGGATTAGTGAGAAGACACATGTGGAGAGCTGGCCATATGATAATTAGGTTAGACCATGTGGGATTGCTAATATCTGATCATTTTGAGCCACAAAAATGGCAATTTCATATAGCTCAATCTATTAGAGTCTCAATGTAAGGCAGTTGTGATTAGAGTCACCAGTCTTCTTTTTTCCCTGGAGCTGCAGGCAGGGACTGTGTTGGGGGTTGGGGGGTGTTGTGCAGCAGGTAGGCTGAGAGAAGATCTCAAGTCAGCCAATTGACAATTGGGATAACCAATACTGGGGCGACCCCTTCTTACTCAGAACACCAGAAAACTGCTGAGCCCAGGCCAGGGCAGCAAGCACAAGCCAACAGCATTCAGGGCTGGAGGGCTGGGATGCCCCGGTCTCCGGAGTAGGGGAGTGTGAGCGCATGCCACCGCCTTCCCTGCTGAGCCGGGAGCAGCCTGCACAGTCCTGGTTTCCTGGCGGCTCGAGCAGCAGGCTCAAGCTGCCAGCTCAGCAGTTTTCCCTCAGCCAGAAGCACCCCCCTCTCTTTCTGAAAGTAATGATTTTCTAAAAATGGATTCTGTCCCCTCCCCCAGCTGCAATTAATCTACCAAACACAAAGTGGCCGCTGGAGAAGGCCTCTGGTGAGTTCGGACCAGTACAAGTGCTTTGATTAATTCAGGGACGATTTACTGGCTGGGGTTGGGGGTGAGGGGTGGGCTGGGGTGTGTTGCCTGGCGGGGGCCAGGCCAGGCCCATTGCAGGGTCCATTTAGTGGCTGTTGGAGCTGCAAAGACCTAGGAGAGCTGGGATCCTCTTTTCAGGGAGCCTACACCAGCCTTCCTGGGGATTTGAGAGGCAGGGACTGAGACCCCAACTCCTCTGTCCTCCCATGGATGGATATGCGAGCCCAGGGCCAGGTGAAGCTAATGATGGGCCTGGAGCATTTTCCTGGAGCTGCCATTTTAGTAGAAGCTTCAGGGAGAAAGAACGCAGTTGTTTTTATCATAAGACATGACCATGTGTATTGCATAGCAGAATGCAAACTTGACCTGAACTGCTGATAGAAAACAAGACACCTCAAGGATGTGTTGTTGCTTCTGATGTTGCTTTAAGCAGTGGCCCCAGGCTCTGGTCAATTTTTCTTCTGCTGTGGGCACTTTGGTGGAAAAGTTTGAGATCGAATCTATCCCTTGGATTTCCCAGCAGGACACAGAGGTCCTGGCAGCAGAAATAGAATGCGTACTTGTATATAAGGGCTGCTTTGAACCCTAACGAAAATATAGATAATGCATAGTCAACAATATTAAATCAGTTCTCAGCAGTGTAGAGAGCCCTTTCATATACAATTGTCCTAATGATTCTGGATGGGAGCTCTGATTATCCCCATTTTAGAAGAAACTGAAGCTCAAAGAGATCGGAGACTTGCTCAAGTCACCCAGCTGAGAGGTGGCCAAGCCACACCTGGCAGTTCTTCCTGTCTAACCCAGGGTTCTTTACCCAAAGCCTGGCCTTTGCTACTCTGCCCAATGCCCGTTTCAAACTCCACTTCCTCCACTCAGCCTGCCCAGATCCTGGCAGTGACGAATGGCCCGGGGCAGAGACATTTCATTCCCAGGGAAGAGCCATGTGCTCCCCCCATTTCCCAGCCTCCTTTGCACTTTGTTTGGAGCCATGTGACTAGTTCTAGCCTATGAGCTGTGAGTAGAAGTGCCACGTGTCATTTCTGTGTTCCTTTTTTTGTCTTTTTATTTTTGTTTACTGACCGGTAACGGGATCGCAACCCTCGGTGTCGCGCCCGTACTGGGGACCGGCAACGGGATTGCAACCCTCAGTGCTGCGCCCGGACCGCGCTCAACCAGTGAGCGGGAACCGGTCTCCACATGGGATCCAAACCCTCGGCGGGAGCGCCTCTGCACTCCCAAGCGGCGCACTATCCAGTGCACCACCGGGCCGGCCCCATTTCTGTGTTAAAGCATTAAAGAATTGGTGTGGGTGACCCAGTTCTCTCTCTCCCTCTGCAACAGGGACCTGGAAGAAATGACCTGAGATGATGGAGACATTAACTTGAATCCCTGAATCATTTCCCTGGAAAGGCCACTGGACCTACCGCAGACTTTGTGTGAACGCAAAACTTTTCTGTGTTGCCCGACTAAGATTTGGTGATCTGCCTTTCCAGAAGAATACATGGCCTGTCCCATGCACTCAGGTCTTTGACAGAATCTGTCTTGCTTTCTTCTTTTTATGGAGCTTGGCCTTGTATCTCCAGCATGACTGTGAGCTCCTTGAGGTCAGGCGCCAACACAACCCTCACACTTGCTTGAATCTTTTGTAGTACAAAGCCCAGCTCTGGACTCCCAGTAGGTGTTTAGTAATACCTGCTATTACTGACATATAGTGCCCCTTGAGGGGATGCCGGTGTGCCTTCCAAGGGCACAGTCTCCCCATGTGGTCCAGAGCTACTTTCTTATGACAGTCCCCCCTTGCCTGCTCCTCACCTCCTACAAAGCATTCAAAGTCCCTCTCCACCCTCCTCCTCAAACCATCTACCTCCACAGGAGCAAGCTACAGTTCCAGCCCAGGCCAGTGTCAACTTAGACCCAGCCAAGACCAGAGCCCTCTGGGCTTCCTCATGCAGCCAAGGAGAAAAAAAGTCAGAACAGAGCCCTGGCTCAACTCAAGACACTGATTATAATCATCGGACAGCATTCCCAGCACCCCTCTCCACCTGTCCTGCTTCATTTTTCTTCATGCACTGTTTGGCATTATATTTATTTATTATATACACATTTATCATTTTACTATACATCTGCTTGTAGGTTTGGCTATCGTCAGACTCTGCTAGCAGAGTGTAAGCTCTGTGATAGTGGGGACTTTGCTCCAGTCATTGCCATATCCTCAGCATCTAGAACAGTGTCCAGCACATAGTAGTCACTCAACAGACATTCCCTGGATGAATCAATGTTGAATGACCACATAACTTTCCAATTGAAATATATGCATTTGAGTTTCAGGCAAATTCCATTTTCCCCAAGAAAAGTATGTACTTACTTTATAATACGTGTGAATATAAAGAGCACATTCTTGTACTTTTCCCCCAAAAAGGTGAAAGCAAAGCTCTACCTCTTGAGGTGGTAGTAACACTGACAACCACTATCACAATCATAATAATAACAGCCTGCATTTACTGAGGGCTAGGTATGTGCCAGGCACTCTCTGCAAGGCACATTGTGTTGTCTTTGAGGTAAATACTGTCATTAGCCCATTTTACAGGTGGGGATGTGGAGGCCTAGTGAGGGACTCAGCGAGAGAGTGATAGGGCTAGAGCCTAGGTCTGCCTAACTCTGCAGGCCTGGCTCTGAGCCTCCAGCTGCCAGCAGCTTTGAAAGGGTGGTTTTCCTGGCTGTTGTGGCTTGAGATCGAGATACATGCTAAAGTCCACGTCCCACTGAGGCAGCTCGAGACTGCGGGTATATCTACTGAGAGGCTTGCTCCTTGGCCAGGCTATCCTGTCCCGTCAGGGGCTGTAATCTTTACTGTGTACGGGCATTGTGTCATCAGCGCCAAATCTCCTAATGACACAGTGCAGCCAGGGAAATAACAGTGCCCGGGAGACTCGTCCCAGAGGCCCTGCCCAGGGTAATTCCAGAGCAGGAGCAAATGCTGGGAAATAACAAGAAAGACAGGTTCAGGCTGCCAGCCTTAAGTAATGGAATAGTAAGTGACAGTAATGGGGGGTGGAGAATGAAGAATTTTATTTATACAGACTTTTTTCTTGAATTTTAAAATACTGAGAAACACAATGTCAAAAGCAAGAATTATCCCTAATCTCATCATTTAAAATTATGCCCTCCAACTCCACTCCCCAGAGGTGACCACTATGGAGACTTTAGTAAACCCCCTTTCTGAATTTGGCCTCTGCTTCTAAATATGCACATATACAATTTTCATGAAAGGAATCATGTTATACATATTGGCCTGCAACTTGCTTACGTCACTTAATGATATATCACAGACATTTTTGTAGATCAATCATTTTCATGGTTGTCTAGTATTGGAGCTGAATTTATTTATTTATTTTCGGTGGCTGGCTGGTATGAGGACCCAACCCTTGATCTTAGTGTTACAAGGCTGTGCTCTAACCAGATGAACTAATCAGCTAGCCCAGGAGCTGAATTTAAAAGGTGCTAATATTCATTCAAAAGATATGCCAATTAATGCTGAATGGGGAGAATCCTGACCTGGAACTCTCTTGTGATAATGGCAGGGGCATACACTGGTTGAACCATTTTTGAAAAGCTGTTTGGCAGTATCTACCCAAGCTAAAGATAATCATACCTTCATCAGAAATGCATACATATGTCACCAAAAGACATGTACAAGAATATTCATAGCAGCACTATTCATAATAGCCCCAAACTGGAAACAACTCAAATATCCATCAAAAATAGAATGGTTATTTATACAATGGACATCATGCAGCAATGGGAATGAAAGAACTACAGCCGTATGCAACAACTGGACAATTCTCACAATCATCATGTGCACAAGAAGCCATGTGCAAAAAAGTCCACACTATAAGATCTGAGAAAGTTCAAAATCAGGCAAAATGAATTCATGGTGTTAGACGTCAGGAAGTGGGCGTGAGAGGAACTTCTCAGGGTTGATGAGGTTCTGATTGTCGATCTAGCAGCTGGGACATAGAGCTCGTGAAAATGATTTGTGCACTGTTCCATCCATGTGTTATACCTCAGTTGAAGGGGCTCAATGGCATGCAATCTCCCACAAAATATTGGTCTTGTTTCCCCTAGGTTTGCCCCCTTCCTCTTTCTCTTCCAGCACCTAATGAGCTGCACACAGGACAGTGCCTCCAGTCACGATGTGACCCAGGGAGGGAACGAGAGTTGCACATTCTGGTTATGAAATCCCTGGGACCTTGTGGCCAGCCTTGGGTGAGAACTGAGGCTGCTCTGCCCCAGGATGCGCTCAGGTAGGTAGAGGGAGGAGGAGGAGGGAGAGGAGGCTGCTGTTCTCATGACTATTAAGGCAACTAACAAAGACTCTTGTGGATGGGCAGCCATATGAGTGTGGAATTCCTGAGTCCTAGGTACTATTCCAAAAACGTCAATGACTGCTACTATTACTAATACCAGCTAACCTTTCTTGAATTAGGTGAGCCAAGTACTATGCTAAGTGCCTTATATGCATCACTCATTTAAATCCTTTTAGCACTGTGTACTTATTAGTATCTCACTTACATATTGGAATCTCACATACAAGGGTACTTCAAAA
>NW_007732514.1:117479-131573 GCF_000696425.1 Galeopterus variegatus | reverse complement strand
AGGGAGAGGGGCTGGGGCGGGCTGCGGAAACCTGGCCTCAGCGGGCCCGCGGGAGGATGCCCAGCAGCTGCGGAGAAAAGGAAGGGAAGCCAAGGGTTTAAAAGAGCGCGTCACTGTCCCTCCCCGACCCAGAACCGGGAGGGGGTTGAAGTCTGGTCCTTACCCTTGTAGGCCAAGCCAGGCCTATGCCGGGCTTGGGGCCTGGGGGGTAAGGGGTGTCTAATTGGCACTGCAGCTTCCTGTGAGAACCAGGAAGTGACATTGTGCGTGGAGGGGGTGAGGGGGATGGCTGGCTTCCTTGTAGGGAGCAGGCTGGGTGGGCAGAGGGAACCCATGGGGATGGGGGGGTGAACGCCCTCCGAGCATACCCTCATTACCAAATCCTATCAGCCTGGCCTCTCTGGGGTGGGGCTTTCCTGGGAGACTTTCTGATGCTCAAATCCTGGAGCAGGAATGGTGTCCTGTTCCATCTCTGGGCAGCTGCAGCCTGTGGCAGGATCAATTGAGCATGTGGGCAAAGCAGCTGAATCCACGCAGGGAAGGGTGAGGGTCACTCACTGCCCATGCTGTAGGAAGGACAAAAGACCTAGCGCCAGAAGCCTGGGTCTCATGGGTTCAAGGGGAGGAGATTTGGAGGGCAGGGCCACTGGTCCCTGAGAGGCTGTCACACGGTTGGGAAGATTTGCCTGCTTTCTTGGGGCCCAGGAAGTGATCCTTCCCACTTCAATCCTGCAGTGATTCACCCTCCCTGTCCTGCCCTGAAGCCAGGAAATAGCCAGCTGCTCAGCCACTCTCCCTGTAGCCTCCACCTGCACTCACCTCTCCCTCTGGGGTCCCCATGTCAGCTGCCTTCTCCACTAGCAATCTCCCTTGCCCCCCATTCCCACCAGGTGTTGCCCTCCCGGGGCGGGGTGCTCTGGGTGCAGGGCTCAGTTGTCTTCCCTTGTCAGCCCCGTCTGCCTGCACATAGGCCTCAGCCTAGCTCCTTCTCCCAGGAACCAGCATCCACATAATGCCCTGGCTCCTGTCTCCTATAGCTCCTTCCAGGCTCCTGGACACACACCATACTGCGCCTTTCTCACACCATTTCCCCCCTAGTGCCTAGCACAGCGCTGCGCACATCAGACCTCTGTAATAATGCCTGGGATGTTATGGAAGGTTTAGTGCAGCCATGGCCCAGCCCAAAGTGCAGGCTACCACCTCTATCCTCAACCCCCCAAGCACTGCCAGTGTGGTGTAAAATAAAGATTCCTGTCTTTGGGGCCAGATGGCCCTAGGTTCAAACTCTTACTTCATTGGTTATTAGCTGTGCGACCTTGGGGAAGTCTCCTAATCACTCTGGGCCTTAGATGCTTTATCATCCCCATTTTATAAGTGACAGCCATACCAAAGAATGGTAATGACATCATCCATGTAGGAGCCTAGCTTGGTGCCTGGCACACAGAAATGGCTCTGTCCTGATGACACCCTTCCTGCCCCTCACTTCACTCCTGACCTCCTAGGTTCCTCTTATTTCTCTTGCCTGCCAGGATAGCTGAGCCTCTTAAGTGTGGGGAGGAAGGAGAGAATTCTCCTTGGCCTAAGTTGGAAAAGCAGAGGTTCTGGTGGATTGGAGGTAGCGTAGAGCTCAGGGGTGAGGGATAGTTTTGGGGGATCGGGGACATGACAAAAGCTCAGAAACCCCTCGGGCCCCTGCTGCCTCATCACTGTCACATGATTCACCTCCAGCTCCCAGAACAGCTCCCTTTAGCAGGCCATGGGCTCCCCTGGGCCCTGGCCTTCCTGTCTCCATGGTAACCAGCAGCAGCTATGGCACCTTCTATCAGGGAACACACTATGGGGTTCTTGGGGGTGATGACCAGCTCTGCAGCACCCGAGACCAGATGGCAGATGGCTGCCACACTGAACCAGCCCCAGTCTCCCATTCGAGGTCTGACCCAGATGACCAGAATAAATCATCAAGTTGAGGAGGACAGGGTGCATAATGCCCTAAACACAGGCTCCCTCCAGGCAGGGCAGGCCTTCCCATTAATGGCCCAGCTCCTCACCACCCCTGTCCAGTAGCTCATACATGCTCACCTTCTCCCACCCCTGCCTATGATATGAACTAAAATTTAATGAGGCAAGTATTATTATTCCTGTTTGCATCTGGGAAGAGGGGACCAAGGCCATGTAAGTGTCACAAGGAAACAGGATTTGAATCCAGCAGGCTACCTCCCCCTAGTGCAACCCCAACACTGACCTGGCTCTCATCTCAGGCCAGACCAACTCTAAGCCCAAAGGGAGGGGCCATGGGCTCAGCTGTGCCATTGGCCTGCGAGCCTCAGAGGCCAGTGCTCCAGAATTGGAGGAGGCTGCTCAGGGCCTTGGTAATTGTGACACTGCCAGGAGGCCACAAGATGTAGCAGAAGGAGCAAGGGCTTTTGAGTAAGACATACCTGCCTGACTCTTCATGAGCTATGTGACTCTGAATAGATCAGTCCACCTCTTGGACCCTCAGCTTCCTTATCTGTAAAATGGGGATGATGGTGATAACAAGAGGACCTACCTCCCAGGGCTGTGGTAAGGATATATGAGGGAGTACATGCAAAGCATCATGCTTGGCTTATTATAGGGCTTCATAAACATAGAAAGAAACAAAGGTCAATTCCAAGCAGCTCCCATATCTGTGGACACCCGCCCCTGCTCTGCCACCCACAACAGGGCAATAATGGGATGTTAGGAGCTGTGTCCTCATCCCTGCTCCATCCCAATGCAGGGACGGCACATGGAGATTGCAGGGGTAGGGATGCAGAAGGGGTCTGAGGCTTTGAGCAGGATTGAAGAGAAGGATGGGGGCGGCTTGGCTCCAGTCCTTCAGCCCCACTGCCTTCCCTTTGCTCCCTTCCTCCCCAAGAAGCCAGGTGTCTGGGCCCCCAAGCCCCTTCCAGGGATCTGCTGCTAATGCCCCCTCCCACCCAGTATGTGTGTGAGACCCACACCCCGCACCACCCCCCATCGTGCTCTGCACTGCCTGGTTCTGGGCAGCTGGTGTGTGGGTGGCCAAGCCAGGAAGGAAAAGGGGGAAGGGGGGAACCCGTGTTCTGAGAGCCCACCTGGCCACCCATGCATGCCCATGCTCCGTGTGCACAGGGCCAACTCACATGCCCTGGCACAGGTGGTCCCCCATCCCCAGAAGAGACTGAAGGTTGTTCCAGCAATAGCAGAAGACAGCTCAGGGCAGGGGCACAAACCAGTTTCTGACTCCTAGTTCACACCCAACTCGCACACATAGAGAGTGCAGCTGACAGTGGTCAAGGAGGAAGGGATTCTGGGACAGCGACAGCCCCTGGCTCTTGGTGCCTCATCTTTCTGCCTATTGTCTCATCCCCTCTCAGACCTTGTTCCTGAAGCTTCCTTTCACTGGCTGTCACCTCTCTTGTCACCAACTTTGTCAACCAGTCTCCCATCTGTCATCATCCCTCCCCCCACGCCACCCTCTTACTTCCCGTGACATGGCACCTCTGTGGTCACTATTGTCTCACCTGTCTCCCACTTTCCCTCTGCCTTCCCACCACATCCATGCCCTTCATGACTTCTTTTCTGTTCACCACTCCCTCTCTTTGCCTGACACCCTTCCTCTACCACCATCACCCCATCTTCTCACCTGATACCCCACTGCCCCGTCTGCCTACCCCCCCACCCAGGTTCTCTGTGAAAACACTGCTGGAGAAGTACACAGGGGAGCCCATCGATGACTCATCTGAGGAGTTTGTTAATTTCGCAGCCATTTTAGAGCAGATCCTCAGCCACCGTTTCAAAGGTGGGCCCAGGTTCCTGCCCCTCGTCACTCAGCCCTCCCAACTCCCAGCCTTTAGCTTCCAGTCACCCCACTCTGATATATTCCATGGCTTTCTGAACCCCCTCATTGACCTTGGCCTTCACCATGAGCTATGCACAGAAGCTCATGTATAGAGCTGGGAAGAGGGAGAGGTCTTCTGCCCACAAGGCCCAACCACAGGCATGCAGCTATATGCTGGTGTGCCCTTTGCACACACACATGTGTGCACGTTTGGGGGAGGTGCTGCATGTGCATGGCTGCTTATACTTATGCATGTAAGTACCCCATTACATGGACTCTCCAAACTCCTGGTCTTGCTGAGCCCCCTCCCTGCCCTGGCTCAGCCTGTGCCCCAGCAGGTCCAGTGAGCTGGTTCAGCTCAGACGGGCAGCGGGGCTTCTGGGACTATATCCGACTGGCCTGCAGCAAAGTGCCCAACAACTGTGTGAGCAGCATCGAGAATATGGAGAACATCAGCACAGCCCGAGCCAAGGTGAGGGGCCTGGGGCGGGCAGGGCCGGGGCAACTGCTCCCTGCTGTGGACACAGGGGGCTTGCCTGCTTCTTGGTCCTCACGCCATGCCCATGGCACTGGAGAGAAGGGCCACAGAAGGGCCACACCAGATGCTGGACACATGAGTCACTCAAGGGCAGCAAGTAAAGGTGAGCATGCTTTCCAGGGTCGGGCATGGATCCGGGTGGCACTGATGGAGAAGCGCATGTCGGAATACATCAACACGGCTCTGCGGGACATGCGGACCACCAGGTCAGACCTGTCAGGCAGCTCGGACCACAGCTCCCAATGTGCACATTCACTGTCTAAACACAGTTATCCTTAACTTCTTGTGGCAACCTTCAGCACCTGGACTACAGGTCCCAGCATGCACTGTTAGTTTCCATCTTCCAGTCTACGGGTCAGCCTGGCCTGAAGTCCTGGAACACACTTTTAGCACCACCACCATCCCTTCCAAGTCAAATTCTAGTGCCCATTATCCACCATCGTTGTCCAGCACTGATTCCATTATGCACAACTCTACCCCTGGACACACCTCTGAACAAGCCTCAGCCATGTACCATTTTACCTGTTGGCCTGGCATCATGACCTGCAACACACAGCCCTACCAGCTCTCCAAACAATGGCAGTAGTTCTGTACTTGTTACCCATGGATGCAGAATCCCAATGTGCAGAGCTTCAGTCCCTGCACTGGGTTTACAGGGAGGTTGGGTCTCTGGGGCAGGGGTCACATGGCAGAATGTGCCAGTGTGGGAAGGTGTGTTTGGAGCTGTCTGGGTACAATGGGGGGCATGAACCTCCTCCTCCCAAGTGGCCACACCTAATCTGATATTTTTATTGCATTCTATCCCTAGTCTACATATTTTAGAGTTCACATCAACATAGTTTTTAAGCACCTACAGTATCCCAGGAACTAATGTTTAAGACTTGTTTCCTGATTTGAAGCATCTGGGTGACCAGTAGTTGGTGGGGAAGGGCTAGCTCAGAGGATGGGAGGGTTCTCTTCTCAGAGAACAACCATTCTAGTAGGTGAGGACACAAGCAATAGCCCCAGTGAGCCCCAGTCTAGGGGGGCAAGATCCACACTCGAGTGGTGAGCAGGAAGTTGATCCCTCCCTCTTCTAGGAAAGGTCTGTAGTAAGCCAGCAGGAGAAGACCCGAAGGGCGGGAATCCCTGGGGGTGCTACACCGTCAGCCCCTCCCCTTCTGTCCACAGACGGTTCTACGACGCCGGAGCCATCATGCTGCGGGAGGAAGCCACGGTGCTCATGGGAATGCTGATCGGACTGAGCGCCATCGACTTCAGGTGGGGTCTGCGTCGTGGTGGCGGTGGTGGAGGGCGCTGTATCACCCACAAGTGTCCACACCCTCATCCCCGCCCCCAACCCTGTGGCTCCTCTGCCCCAGCTTCTGCCTAAAGGGCGAAGTGCTGGACGGGAAGACCCCCGTGGTCATCGATTACACGCCCTACCTAAAGTTCACCCAGAGGTGAGTAGCCCCATTACTGCGGCGGGGGCGGGGAAGGGGCATCCTGGTCCCACTGCCCAAGGGGGTTGGTGTGAGACGCGCGGGCGGGGCAGGGGCCGGTCATGCCACTCTCCCTCCCCCAAGCTACGACTACCTGACGGACGAGGAGGAGCGGCACAGCGCCGAGAGCAGCACGAGCGAGGACAACTCGCCTGAGCACCCGTACCTGCCGCTCGTCACCGACGAGGACAGCTGGTACAGCAAGTGGCATAAGATGGAGCAGAAGTTCCGCATCGTCTACGCTCAGAAGGTGCGCGACGCGCGGCGGGGGCGGGGCCTGGGCGCGGAGGGGGACAGGGCACAGCAGGGCGGGGGCCCCTCCTCCCGCCTCCCGGGCTGAGCCGGCGCCCCGCAGGGCTACCTGGAGGAGCTGGTGCGTCTGCGCGAGTCGCAGCTGAAGGACCTGGAGGCGGAGAACCGGCGGCTCCGGCTGCAGCTGGAGGAAGCGGCGGCGCAGAACCAGCGCGAGAAGCGGGAGCTGGAAGGCGTGATCCTGGAGCTGCAGGAGCAGCTGTGAGCGCCGCCACCTGCCTTGACCCCGCACCCCCGCCACCCCGATGAACCCCGTGGTCATCCCCACTGACTCTCGCTTCTCCCCTCCTGACACCAGCATCCAACTCGCCAGCACCAACCCACTCACCCGGTCACCTCCACTCCAAGAACCCCGCAATGACCTCCTGACATTAGCCTCAACATAGAATCCAGTGATCCCCAACACTTCACCCTCACTCATCCACCAGCTAGCGTGGCCATCCAACATTACTGCACAGACCCGGCATTATTCCCAAGCACCTCTAATGTTACTCAGCAACCTTTAACGTGATTGCATCCCTCCCACTGTTCACCACGCCTCTGCTCTGCATCACCGGCCCAGTGACCGTCATGAACCGCAGTGACCCGACCTCACCCCTGCTGATTCCTGTAACTTTTCTTCTTCAAACCTTTTCATCCATCACCTGGATCTTCCAGCATGATCCCCTAAGATTCCCCATTACCCTTCAGGGGTTCCCACACTATTCTCTACTGACCATCCCCCCATCACCCCAGTTGACTCCTACAACATGCCATTATTCTCACAACAGGAGTGCACCAATCCCCATCACCCCTACCCCAGTACCGCCTCCATTGCCTTCCAGCGTCTGCCCGCTGACCCCAACATTTTATTCCTGTTTCTGCTACTCAGGTTTCACTCCTAACCCCTCCCTCCACCCTTTGCTGAGTCTCCCATCCCCTCCTGCTCCTCCCGGCCAGGTCTGATCCCCTCTCCCCCTCCCAGGACAGGTCTGATCCCTGGTGACCACGCCCCCCTGGCCCATGGTTCCAAGGAGCTCACCACGCCCCTGGTCAACCAATGGCCCTCACTGGGAACGCTCGATGGGGCCGAGGGTGCCAACAACTCCAAACTCTACCGGAGGTAAGCCCCAGCCAGGCCCAGCTGGGCCTGAGTGCTGTCCTCCCTGGGAAGAAAGGCATCGGAGGCTGTAGATCTCTGCCCGCACCCCAGCTCTCTGCTCTGCCACAGACACAGCTTCATGAGCACGGAGCCACTGTCAGCTGAAGCCAGTCTGAGCTCTGACTCCCAGCGCCTGGGAGAGGGCAAGAGGGACGAGGAGCCCTGGGGCACCATGGGTGAGCTTCCCCAACCCAGCACCCAGCCTCCCTCCAGGAAGGGCCAAGGCAAGGCCTTGGGGCCTACAGTCTTGCCCTGGCCAATTCCCTTTCTCTCAATGCTTCCTGGGAGCTTAGCACAGCAGTTAAGAGCTCGGCTTGGGATGCTAGAAACAAGTGCAAATCCCACTGTGCCTCCTTGGCCGTGTGAGCCTAGCCAATCACTTCACCTGCCTGAGCCCCATTCTCATCTGTAAAATGTGGGTGTCAGTAAGAAAAATCACCAGAGTGGGCATCTGGTGAGGGCTCTGTGGCTTTTTGGTATCATGACATCCTTAAGGGGCTCACAAACTCTCAGGTATTCTGCCTAATTTGCGCTGATCTCATGCACGCTGTGAACTGCTCGCCTGACCACTGTTTCCCCCTTTTCTTTGGCTGCCAGGAAGCTCAGAGCCAAATTAGTGGCTCCCTTCGAGTGAATGCCCAGGACTTCAATGCATGCATTTTGTGTTGACCTCACCCCTGGCTTCATCTTAGTTTTCCCATCTTAGTTTTCCCTGTACCTGGATTTCCTGCCTTTTCTTTTTTATAACCACACTGTATTGGATCACCTCCAATCTTTGAGACAAAGCAGGCTATGGACATGTACCCCACCACACTGTGTTTGTGACTGTCTGTGTGTCTGTCTCCACCACCAGACTGTGAGCTCCATGAGGGCAGGGGCTGTGTCTTGTCCATTCTCTGTATCCCCAGTACTTGGAACAGAGCAAGTGCTCACTGTGTTTAATAAACGGACAAAAAGAGAGGATGAACCTCAGGGGGAGACAGAGACATAAACTGACGATTACAATACAGTGTCCCCAGCACTGTGCATAGCATAGGCAGGTGCTTAATAAAGGTTTAATAGGAAATGACAAACGCTCTAGAAGAGATCAAGAAAATCTCACTGCTTGCCCCCTGCGCACCCTGTCTCCCAGCTCATACACTTTAAGACTGGTTAGCCCGGCCTCACCTGCACTCTCTCCCCAGGGAAGGACCCCACGCCCTCCATGCTGGGCCTCTGCGGCTCCCTGGCCTCCATCCCCAGCTGCAAGTCCCTGGCGAGCTTCAAATCCAACGAGTGCCTGGTGAGCGACAGTCCTGAGGGCAGCCCCGCACTGAGCCCCAGCTGAGGAGCAGCAGGGGCAGTGCCAGACCCACCTGCTGGGGGCCACGGACACCTGCCCCCTTTCCTCTAGTCCCCTAATCCAGGCCACCCTTTCAGAAAAGGCTGAGGTCTCTTGGGAAAGACAACCCCCTGCCTCCTGCCTGTTTTAGCTTCCTGCCTGAGGATGAAGGGGCAGCAAAGGCAAGCTGGTTGGGCCAGGAGGCATGGGCACCAAGGCCATAGGGAGTCCCCTGGGAGGCCTACTCTATTCTTCTGGCGACCCTGATGCCTGGCTGGCTTCTTTCTGGACTCTCTCTTGCTCATTTCACAGGAGGCATGGGCACCAAGGCCATAGGGAGTCCCCTGGGAGGCCTACTCTATTCTTCTGGCAACCCTGATGCCTGGCTGGCTTCTTTCTGGACTCTCTCTTGCTCATTTCGCCCACCCTCTGCAGGAGCTGGTGGCCCCACCTCAGCACCCCACCTCCCATGCCTCTGTCCCTGTGTATCCCCTGGAGTCAGTCCTTCCTCAGCCCCCAGGGTGGAGGCTCTGAGGGGATTAGGCAAATAAAAAGCAGAAGACTGAGGGCAGCCTCATCTATGGGGGGCTGGGATATGGCCCCATCCTGAGGTCAGCAGGAGCCGGTGGAGCCAGTGCCTGGCCCATAACCAAGGTGCCGCTGGGTCAGACAGAGGAACTAACCTGTGCACTGTGAGAGCAGATGCGCCGTAATAATTCAGGGAGTAAAGGCTTTTGTATCAGCGTTCTAAGTATTAGCTCTGCCCAGGGCAGGACCAGGACATGTAAGTGCCCCTTCAACCTCATATTCTTTAATAACTTGCTCAAGCCCAAGCAAAGAGGAGGGGGCACTTCAGAGGCAGGATGGAGGGGAGCCCCCACGGGACCATCTCCCTGCCACTGGCCGGAGCAATTCAGTTTTGGTCCGAAGTAGCAGACCCTTCCATTAGGCCAGAGCCTGGCAGTTAAGCAACCTTCCCTCCTCTGGTGTCACTTAAGTGGGCCCTTGTGGAAAGGTCTCACCACCCTCTACCCTAATGCTAACACAGTGGGCCCACCCTGAAGGGACCACACTACCGGGTGTCTACTTTCTGCCCCCAACCCTGGGCCCACTCCCAGTCCTCCTCTTTCGATTCACTCACCAAGGCCCACCTTCCCCACCCACCCCAGACCCCCATAGTCACAAGCGCTGGGCAGTTCTTCATCATCTTTAGACTTAAGGAATTCACAGGGGTAGGGGTGACTAAGCCAGGCCCAGGGTTTCTTGACTCCTGGGGGCAGGCGAGCTACAGCAAACACAAAGGCAGAGGGCAGTTAGCAGATTTGGTCTTGAACTTGGGGGATGGGAACTGGGAGCAGCAGGAAAAAAGCTGTGTCTGAGGAGGAAAGGGAAGCAAGGCCCCTCCCCTCAGTGCTGAGGAAAAGGCACTTGGCTCAGTCTCCTCGGGCTGCTCTCCCCACCGTGAAAGAGATGGGTCCTCGTCTCCTCGCCCCTTTCAGTGGCCCAGAGGCCGTTCCTGGTTGAGCCTCTGAAAGAAGCTTTTGCCGAACTCATAGGTACTGATCATGATGGCACAGGAGGGGGCAGCCTTGATGATCCTCGGGAGGAAGCCTGATGGGAAGCAAGGTTGGGGTCAGGGTCCCAGAGGGGCCCCCCCGCCCCCCAGGCCACTGACGGACACCTGCTCACCTGCAAAGAGTCCCTTGGTGCCCGACTCGGCCTGGATCCTCCGCAGCAGCAGCCAGGTGGAGTCAATATGTGGGGAAGTCACTGCAAATGGGAGGTCTGGCTCAGTAAGACCCCACTCCTTCCCCTGCCTGCCCCCCACCCACACCAGCCCAGGCCCTCACCTCTCACAGCCTCCACCGCTCCCAGCGCGACCTGGCGTTGAGTCTTCACCACATCAAAGGGTAGAGTCAGGACAGCAGCCACCTGATGAGGTGGGGAGAGGGCTTGTCCCCATTCCCAAGACCTCTATCCCCTGTATCCCAACTGGCTCTTAGGGCTGGGAGGGATGAAGGCCACACGGGATCTGCTAGGGAGAGTGAGCAAACTCCCAGACAGGCAGCTGATGCACAATGTTGGGACTCTTCTCCAAGGGCAACACCAACAACCCCCGGATCCCCAAGGACACCTCCACTGGCCTCACCCCCACCCAGTCCACTCACCGTCCCTGAGATACCACCAGCCACAAAGCTGACACCCACGGATGTCTGGTCCTTTGGCCTGAGCCCATTCAGCCAGCTCTTCACCAGCTCATAGTTGAACCAGTACAGGGCTTGGGAGGGGGAGTGGGTATGCTCGTTAGTGATGGGGAAGACAGTGAGAAGGGCCCCACACTTCCCAGCTTCCACTGACAACCACTAGCTCCCAGCTGTATGCCACGCTCTGTGATAGGCCTTTTGCAGAAATGATCTCATTAAAACCTGGGCAAACACCCTGTTTGCTGGGCCCATCTCACAGATGAGAACTCAAGGCTCAGAAGAGTTAAATAACTTCACAGTCACTAGTAACAAGGCAGGACTTGGCTGCAAACCCCTTGTGCATCATCTAAGGGCTCCCTTACCCCAGGCGCTGCACCCCTGAGTGCTTACCTGAGAAGGGCACATCTCGAAGGGCAGTAGGGCCCCAGCCCAGCCACAGTGAACGCCAGCCACCCTGAGCCACCGCTGTCCGGACACAGGCACCCAGCTCACGGTATGAAACATGCTGAGCCTGTAGCTTTGTACGTACAAGCTCCAGGGGACTGATCACAGTTACTGTGCCCACTGCAGGGGGTAGGGAGGATAGTGGGGAGAGGTCAGGTCACAGGTCCTACATGGCAGCACCCAGCTACTGCCCCAGAATCTGGAGACCTAGAATACCACCCCACCCCCAGGCTGGCAGAGGTTGGGGCTGGTAGCCAGGACTGAGTGGGCATGGGCACAGGTGAGGACAGCGGGAGATCTAGGGTCCAGGGCTTTGCTCACGGCGGGCCAGTGCGCCAGCCACCATGGGTGCATAGAGATCAGAGGTCAGGGTTCGAGCACACAGGAAAGCCTTGAGTTGGTCATAAGCAGTGAAGTAGATGGCGGTAGCTGGCACAGTCATCACCCTGGGGGTGTGGACAGAGATTAGCTGGGACTCTCAAGGGTTCCCAAACATTTCAAGAGCCCCAGCCAGCCAACAGGAAACAAGGAATCAGCAGGTACCAGGAGAAGGCAATCCACAGGACTGGGCTACTCACAGGGTGGCTGGGAGGCCGCTCCACAGGGTCCTGGTGCCCTCGTGCCTCACAATCTTCACAAAGGCATCCTGGCCAAGCATGTGCCAACCCAGGGGGAAAGAAGATGGGCCTAAGCAAGGCCTGTGATGTAGCTGGCCCATCCTGGGCCTTTGCCTGGTGCCCTCAGCCTCTGCCCACAGCCCTGGGTCCTGCTAGGAGGCAGCCAGCCCCTCAGGGCCTCCATGCATGCAGTTTCCCAGTTGGCTCCGGGTAGACTCCTATTTATCCTTCAAAACCTCATGGAGGCACTACCTCCTCTGGGAAGCCCTTCCCAAACTGAATTGGCTACCTCTACATGCCCCGCACCACCTGTTCTTCCTTGGGTCTGCTGCCCAACCAGACTGAATCCCTCAGGAACACCTATGGACACAGCTGAGGGCACAGCTGCTCCTCACCATGGTGCCAGTGAAGCGGGTAGGGTCCTGAAACCAGTTGGCACAGCGAGTACCATTTGGGCACAGGTACAGGGGCTCCAGGACACCGTTGCAGTACAGGAGGCACTTCCCTGTGGATTGGAGAGAGGAAGGCACTGGGGAAGGGAAGGGGGCATTAGACTGACAGGGCCCTAGAACCTTGCAGGGAGGTAGTAGGCCCACATCCTTGGGGTCCCTGTGTGGATGTTCTTGTGCAGGACAGAGGGCTGGCTGATGTTATATGGAAGTATGTGCTAGTCCATGGCTGTGGGGCCCATGGGGACCCTGAGACACCCCTCCCATAGGCCCTCCCAGGCTCCCTGGGGCTTGGGGAACTTACATTTGGTGTAGGAGAGGCTCCAGAGCTTGGAGGGAGGCATCAGCTCTAAAATACAAGGCAGCCCCTCAAGTCAGGCATGCCCCCCACCCGTCCCAGGGACCCCATCACAGGGAGATCCTCATTTTGTCCAGGCACCACCCCGCAATGGCTCCAGGGCCAGGCACTCACCACTGGCCACCGAAGGGCGCTGAGACTGCAAGCGGACCTTCACCACATCCAAGGGTGTCACTGGGGGAGAAGGCAGGTCTGAAGACTCATCAGCACTCCACCCTTGACCCCCTCCCCCAGAACCAAGTTGTCTCCAGTCTCTGCTCTGCCCCAATCCCCAGCTGCCTGCCTCCCACTTCCCCAGGTCTTACTGAAGATGGAGGCGACCACAGCCCCAGCGCCTGAGGCCACCATTTGTTGGAGGGGACTAATGCCCCCAGGGTCCTGATCAGCCATCTTGTGGCTTCAATCCTGAAAAACAAACCTCAGTGAAATGGAGCACAGACTGACTCACAAACCAGGACTCGAAGGGACAGACACGAGGCAGAAGCACTTTGACTTTAACACGACCCTCACCGCCTGTCATTCAACAAGTATTAGTTGCCTCAATAATCCTCACAGTCTCACTTCGCCAATGAGGAAACTAAGGCTCAGAGAGAGGTGAGGTGACCTGCCCAAGGTCACGCCGGAAGTAATTTGGAAGGAAGCTGGCATCGTGGTCCATCCCTCATCCACACCACATGCTTGCTGTGCACCTCTAAGTCCTCCAAGTGCAGGCGTCGGGTTTGGCCCCGGTGGCCGCAAGATGAACACACCTGAGCCGCCCGCCTCTGCCCCCAACTCCAGCACCCAGCTCCGGCGCGGGCACATACGAGTCCCAAGTCACCGGGCATGGAGAAGTGAGGCCGGGCACCGAGAGAATCGCGTAAACAAATCTGATGAGGGCGAAGAGTCCGTCCGCCTCCCGGCGACTGCAGGCAGCCCTCCCCGCCTCCCCCTCCCGAAGCCGGGCCGGCCAGCCCCGGGGCCCGGATGGAAGAACCACCTCTGCCTTCTCTCCTCAAAATACAGGCCGGGGCTCAGCCGAGAGGGCGGGAAGTAGGCACAGGGAAACAGGCTCTCTCCCGGACCCTCGGCGACACTCCCTGCGCCGGCCCGCGCGGTGAGGCAGACGACGTCGGCCCGACAGTCCGCGACTCTAGGCCCCCAGCCCCGGCTCAGGCTCCGTGGGACCCCCGCAGAGATCCCGCTCCCGCCTCCTCTCCCCGCCGGCCCCCAGCCTCGACCCAGCTCCGCCCACCTGGCTCCAGGCCGGGACTCGCACGGTGCGGCGCCCGGGGCCAGGTGGGCCCATAGCGCCTCGGCGGCCGCTGCCGGGTACGCGCGCGCTCGCTTCGCAGCGAGGCCGACTCCGAAAGTGGCCGGGCCAGTCCCGTCCCTCGGCCTCGCCCCCA
>NW_007732514.1:98040-116479 GCF_000696425.1 Galeopterus variegatus | reverse complement strand
CCCCCCCCCCCCGCGGGCCCCCCCGCCGCATGCCCGGAGTGCCGCCGGCCCCGCCCACTCCCTCCACCTGCCGTGGTCCCGCCCCTGCGCCGCGCCTGCGTGGGTCGCTTGTGCGCCCGCCCCGCGCTCCTTGGGGCCTGCGGACCAAGGTCGCCGTCTCCACGTTGCGCTTGACCTGGTGGCGGCACCGCATTCGACATCGTTTTCTCATAAGCCCCACCCCGCCGACGTCTCGGCGGAGCGCTGCACCGGGAGTGCCCGCGCTCCCACCAACTTCCCCGACGGCGTAGGTAACGCGCCACCGCCTCTTGCTTCCTCATCTGCGGGGCGGCGGCGTAAGAGTCAGCTCTTCAAGGTCGCCGGGTGATCAAACAGTAGCAGCGGACATTTACCCGCCGGTCTCCTGGCTGAGTTCTTGTCACTTCACCGCGGCGTGCCTCGCACGGTCCTCATTCTGCAGATTCAAGGTCGCCGGGTGATCAAACAGTAGCAGCGGACATTTACCCGCCGGTCTCCTGGCTGAATTCTTGTCACTTCACCGCGGCGTGCCTCGCACGGTCCTCATTCTGCAGTGGGTGGAACGAGCCTGCAGCTCCCGAGCCCACGTTATGAACGGCGGGGCGCCGTGGGAGTGTGCCGGTTGGGTTAGATGAACTGTCACCCGGGCTGGGCGGACTGGGAGACCCGGGCGCCACCTCCGTGTGACCTTGGGCAAGTCTGAGCACCGCTTTGGGCCTCGGATTCCGCCTGCGCACAGTGAGAGCACTGAGTTGGGGAGAAGGAACCGACGTTTTTGTATTAGTTACTCACATCGTGACTTCCTCCAAGTCCCAAAAGCTTTTTTAGTTGGTTATTATTGAAATAGGTTACCCCATTTTACAGAAACAAAACTGAGATCGAAACGGAGAGCCCGGGATTCGAACCGGCCGGGTGCACTTCCCCCTGCACCGGGCTGCTCTCCGGGTGACAGGCGGCTTAAGTCCAGCGCTGACGTCTCCGGCCCCGCTTCTCAGGGAGACACGTTTCTCTCCCGGGCTAGTCTCGCACCCGGGACCCCACCACCCGCCTTGCCTTTAAGTTTTTGGTCGCATCGCGATTATTTGTCCGAACTCGGGAAAACGAACACGGCGTGAGAGCCTGTGCCTTTAAGAAGGGTAGGCCGTGACTTTGACGTCACTACCTTCACCGCCCCTCGGGCCCCTACTGGTCGCTGCGGGCTCGGGAGCCGCCCAGCCAGCAGGCGCCTGCCGGGTTAGCACGTGGATGCCGAGGGGCCAACCGTCAGCTTTCCCTGAGAAAAGGCCTCGCGTCTCTACTGCTTGGAAGCGGGGAGAGTGCGATCTGCGGCCGGTAAAGTGGCCCGTGGTCAAAAGGGCCCCAGAGAAGGCGCCTTTTCTATTCCCTTTCCACCTCACACTGAGTTCAGAAATGACACAACATCGAAAACAGAAAAGAAAAAGAAAAAAGGGCTGGCGGGTTAGCTCTGTTGCTTAGAGCGTCCCCTTCTTTTCACGGGCTCGCCATCCCCTTACCGGCCAGCCGCCAAAAAGAAAATAAATAAATAAATAATGAAATGATACAAAATCAATTCATAAACTGTTAGTTAGGGCGATATCCTAGCCTCAGCTAAGGTCCTTTACAACCTCAGAGTTTTGTTTTACCGAACAGTTTCCCAGCTAACAGCCAAGAGATGATTCTCCCCGCTTTACAGAGGTGCAGGCGGAGGTCCTGTGTGATGGCTTTCCCCGTGCAGAGCAGAACTCAGATTTCCCCCACGTAATCTCCCATTTCACAAACGAGGGAAGGGAGGCCCGAGAGGTCAAATCGCCTCAAGGTTAGTCAAGAGTCAGAATTCGAACCCCCACCTGCCCGACCCAACCAGATACCCACCCTGTCCCACGCCTCTTAAAGTAGCTGTGTGACTTTTGGCAAGTATCTTAACGCCTCTAAGCCTTAGTTTCCCCATTTATAAAATGAGCTAATGGTGATAATAACACACTTACCTGGTAGGGATTATGTGAGCATTTAATGAGTTAATGGCTGTGAAGTACTTTGAGCCCTGCCTGGCATCAGGCAAGGATTACTACTGCTATGACTATATATATAATTTTTTTGCATCTGGCCAGTATGGGGACTTGAACAGTTAGCCTTGGTGTTATAACTATTACTATTATTTTAATTGCCCTCAGGACCTGTGGCACAGAAAATTCCCCAGGTCCTGGCCTCTCCCCTGCCTCCAGTATGCAGTTGTGGATAATAATAACTCCTTATACCCAGATTGAAGGTCCCAAGAGCAAAGTAGCACAGCCAGGAATAAAGCATGGTGACCACTGAGCCTCAGTTTCCTCAACAGTAGAATGAGGGGCTTGCATTACTTTTCTGGTTTTCTTCTTGCAATGATCTTAAACAGGATACCTTTGAGATTTGTCTCTACACCTCAGTTTTTTCATCTGAAAATAAGAACAATATCACTTGTCCTGCCTAGTTTATGGATTCAGCTAAAATCACATCTGTGAAAGCTTCATGAGGAGTCAATAAATGGTTCTGTGGTCCCTGCCAAGGATCCTGAGCTGAGTAGCTCATAGTCCCTGCCTCCGCCCGTGTGTAAATATTTTGAGGCTTAGAAAACCATGGGGCCTCACTGGCATAACCAAAGCCCAGTAGGGTGGCAGCAGTTTGGGCACACCAGAGAGGTTACCCATAGGCAATGAGGTACCACTGGAGCTGATAAAATCTCCCAAGGATTGTGGTGGCTGCAGGGTGGAGCAGGAGCCTTAAGATACCCAAGAAGCTCTGGAACCCTGGCCAGACATGCCTGCCCAGAGGAGCAAACCTGGAGGCCTGAGGAGGAGGTGGCCACTGGTCTGGATGACTCAGCCAAAGTTCATACTGACCACGCACCCCTTGGTCCTTCTAGAGGCAGTATGTGGCCCCGTGTGGCCATCAGCAGCCTCCTGTAGAGATGGGAGAACAGAAACTCCACCTTCCAACTATAAGAGAAAAAAAAAGGGCCGGCCCGTGGCTCACTCAGGAGAGTGCGGTGCTGATAACACCAAGGCCCCGGGTTCGGATCCCACATAGGGATGGCCGGTTCGCTCACTGGCTGAGTGTGGTGCTGACAACACCAAGCCAAGGGTTAAGATCCCCTTACTGGTCATCTTTAAAAAAAAAAAAAAAAGTTTCAGCTACTGGTGTGGTTGTGCAACACCAAGTCAAGGGTTAAGATCCCCTTACTGGTCATCTTTAAAAAAAAAAAAAAAGTTTCAGCTATTGGTGTGGTTGTAGAAACCAATAGACAAGTCCTCGCCTGACACCAGAGGAGCTAGTTGATAGAGGCTGAATGCTTCCAGGGCAAGCCCTGCGGCAAGGGCAGTGTTCCCTCCAGTTTGCACCCCCAGGGGCCAGGAAGACATTTATGGGACTGAATAGGGGCTCAGGGGGTCCACAGGTGGGACCATACCAGCACCTCTGAGTCAGGGGCCAGTGCTGTACCCATCCAGGGTAGACTCAGAGGCAAAGCCTAGGTTGCAGAACCACTTAACCACCCCACCCACCCCCCATCCCCCCAGGAGAAATCCAAATTCCAGGTCCGTAGCTAAATGCAAAGTCTGAGCTCTGATTGGATCCTGAGAGTGGGAAAGGGTGGGAGAGCTACAGAGGACTTCATTGGGGCAAATGGAGTAAATTGAATAAGGTCCGTGTGGTAGATATTACTTTATCCATGTTAAGTTTCTTGAATGTGATAACCATACTGTGCTTTTGTAGGAGAACACCCTAGTTAGAGCATGGCCTTTAACACCAAGTTCACAGGTTCTGATTGCCCTACTGGCCAGCCACCCAAACAAAACAAAACAAAACAAAACCCACCCTTATTCTTAGGAAATGCACACTGCAGTGTTTAGGGGAGAATGAAGTGTTGTGATGTCTGCAACTTAGTCTCATAAGTTCCGGAAAAAGAAAAGAGAGATAGAGCCAATGTAGCAAAATGTTAACACTCAGTGAATCACTGTGAAAGGTATATGGATGCTCATTGTACCATTCTTGCAACTTTTCAAAATAAAAAGTTGGTAGGGAAAGGGATCCATCCCCCTCAAATACATATGTATTACTGATAGAATCAGAAAAAGCAAAACTGGGCCGGCCCGTGGCTCGCTCGGGAGAGTGCGGTGCTGATGACACCAAGGCCACGGGTTCGGATCCCATATAGGGATGGCCGGTTAGCTCACTGGCTGAGACTGGTGCTGACAACAGCAAGTCAAGGGTTAAGATCCCCTTACTGGTCATCTTTAAAAAAAAAAAAGAAAAAGAAAAACTGTCTTTGTTTTGGAAATGAAAAAAAAAAAGTTATACGATCAGCCCAGCTGGGAAAGGCCTCCCTACCTCCCCTTCCCCCCATGTCCTGAGAAGGTGGGTTGGGAGTTTCTGGACACCCAAGGCTTCATTCAGGAGGGCCCTGGCGTGGTCTGAGAAGGCCGGCCCCCAGAGGGGGAGGGTCCTGGCTAAGACCTTTCAGAATTGGCCCCCAGCCTGGCTCCCAGACTTCTGCTCTGCTAGGGGAGTCTGGCTTAATGTACCTCTGCGGAAGGCGGTTTTTGGCCATAACTATCAAAAATCTAAATGCCCAAACCCCTGACCTGGCCAGGCCACTTCTAAGAATTCCTCTAGTCATCTGTTCACACAAGAGCAAAACAACATATGAACTTGCCCTTGAACTTGGCCTTCTTTGTTGCAGCCTTTGTAACAGAAGAATGTCCCACCAAAGGGAACTGTTAAGTGAAGACAGTATCTCCATACGATGAATACCATGTAGCTTTGGAAGGGATGAAGATCCCTCTGTTAAAATGTGAAACTATCTCACAGAGTTAAATTAAACAGCAGGGCGCTGAGAGTGCGGTACAGTTGCTCCCAGCAGGAGCTCCACTGCCCCCTAGGGGACATTTCTGAAATTTATGAGGCCGTTTCCATTTCTGGTTGTCACAAGATTGGGGCTTCTGGCGTTTGATAGATGGCAGGTCAGGGATGCGAAATGTCCTGTAAAGCGTAGGGCAGTCTGACACAACAAGGACTTCCAATGACAAGGACACATCTCTCAATTTTCCTCTGTCTTTCTGGACAATCACATGCATGAGAACCCTGTTCATAATTATAGGACCTGGAGGCTAGCTCTATTTTACCCACATCTTTTTGGAACAATTTTAATATACTGCACATTGAATTCTCCAGGAATAAGATCACCATGCAATCCTTGGGAAGACTGGACTTTGTCCTCATTAGAACTTTACCAAGGATCGTTCACCATTTCAGAAAATCTTGTCCCGGTGGCCACCTGACCCCTTGTGAGCTGAGTTGCTAACATCAACACTCCAGCGCCAAGTCGGCATTTAGGACTCTCCATGGCCGGTGATTGTGTGCATTTGTCAGCTTATGTTCTCTTGTGTAGTTGAGCCTGAGCTTTTACACGCATAAATTCATTATTTTATTATAAATTACTTTCCTTTTATTTTTCCTTTATATTACAGTAGGAACTTTATACAGATTTCTAAAAACATTGTGTGTAGGAAAATCATACTATCTATGAATTTCTTTTCTGAATATTAAAGCAGAGCTACAAAACAGGTCTGTGAATGAAATACTGTCTTAGGCACTAGAATACAGCAGGGAATAAGCCACATAGTGCCCCTGCTCACACTCTAGTGCAGGAGACACAAACAAGTAAATACATAAGCAGTTGCAGACAGCGGGGACATCTGTGAGGGTAATAAGAGAGGGTCACGCAATAGAGCCTGGGATGAGCTAGAAATAAGGGAGTCTAGGGGGTCTGGGAACATTGATGGAGATTAACCCATAGTGAGAGCCAGAGAGGGTGGAGCAGGCTGGGGTGAAGGGAGGCACTCAGCTGAGAGGTTGGGGATGACACACTAACTGAAATTGAAAAAATATGGTGGTGGTTACAAAGCCTCTGGGCAGACCCAGATTCAGTCCAGCTGTGTGACCTCGGGAAGGTTGCTTAACTTCCCTGAATCCTAGTTCTCTCATTATAAGATGGGAATAAAGTTTGTACCTACCTCACAGTGTTATGTTAAAAATAAGAGAGAGCTGAGCACAGAACCTGGCACAACTTAAATCTCAGTACAAATTTTCAGGACCTACTTTTTATTTTTTTTATTTTATTATTTTTTATTGAATCATAATTGATTATACATATTTTTGGGATTCAATGTTGACATATATTGATCAAATCAATATTACTAGTATATATGTTGTTACAAATTGTACTTATTCTTGATGCCCCTTGTCCAATCTCTCCCTATCCCCCTCTCCCTCTCCCCCTCCCACCACAGATAACCCTAGATTTCTTCTCTCTCTCTGAAAGAGTAATGGTTACTCTGTGGATTTGTTGCCTAGATGATCTGTCCAGTGCCAAGAGGTGTGTTCAGGTCCCCCAGTATTATCACAGAGCAGATGCTGCTTCTGTCACTCTGGAATGGGCTTTGTGGAGAGAGACATCCTCTTCTTTTCTTTATCTCTGCTGGTGACTCTCCTTGAGTCAATGTACCTCAGTGGCTGGTGGACCATCTGTGTGGTGGTTGTGGTGTCTAGCTGCTTTTGTGGCAGCCGTGGTTACTGTGGTGGCTATGGTGGGCCACCCACATGGAGGTGATGTTTTTGGCGTGCTCCTTGGCGCTGGTGGTGTGCCTGGTTGTCGGGGGGGGGGGGTCTGGTCCCCAGCTCCATGCCCCGGGCCAGGACATACTTTTTAAAAACACTGAAATCAAGTGTACCAGCAATGTTCCTAAAAGACTGAGTTATAGTCCTGTGATATGCATCTGAGCACAGATTTCTCTGCTAACTTGGTGGGGGACCTTGTCTCTTTCTTGGGCCTCAGTTTCTTCATCTTTAAAATGGAAAGAGTAATACTCCTGGCCCTCCTTCCTTCCCAGGGCTGCTGAGGTGTGAGATGAGGTGTGTGCAGGTGGCTTGTGACTGGGAAAGGGTCCCTGGGGGGAAGGTTCTTCCGCCCTGACAAACCCCTTGCAGCTGCCTCTTCTCTGCTCCTCTTTGGGCTCTTGGAGATGACTCCGACCTGAGTTCTCTGAGCTGTCTGGGGAGGGTTTCCTCACCTAGGCCCTGGCCCACTGCTTCAGAGATAGGTCACCAGGTTAACAAGAGAAACCCCTTTGATGTCCTACAAAGAATTCCTCCTGTTTTTAATACGCCAGTTTACAAGATTTCTTCATCTCCATCACCCCGTTTGAACCTCACATGACTGTGTGGAGGGCGTGCAGGCGTTATTGTGTACCCATTTGATAGGTGAGGAACCTGAGTTTCGGAGGAGTTAAGTTGCCTATCCAAGTCATTTGGAAGAGATATTTCCTGACTCCTGGAGGCCTGCCTGGAGAAGAGCCAGGGTTGCTCAGGAGGGCTGGAAGGGCTGTGAGGGAGAGCCAGGGGAGCAAGCTGAGCTGGGGTCAGCATTCAGGGGAGCCTGGTGAGGCAGGCAAAAGCTCATGGATCTGATTCACTTGGGCTCAGATACTGACACCACCGCTTCCTAGCTGGGTGACCTTGGACAAGACCCTTAGTATCTCATACATCTGTTACGTGGAGATAATACTCTGCAGTGTTGTTTTAAGAACTTGAGGGATGCATACAGAGTAGACATTCAAAACATAGTCCTGTGTTATAACACTAGGGTTAAGGGTTTGGATCCCCATACCAGCCAGCTGCCAAAAAAAAAAAAAAAGTCCTGATTCTTGTTCTTTCCATGCTTGCTTTTGCTCTCTAAGCTCATTAGCTCCCAGCTCCAACACTCAAGGAATCAACCATGCCCACAACCCAAGCTGTCCTTCCATTTCAACGATGCAAACTAACCACTTGCTACCCTTGACAGGAGCTGGGCTCCAACTCCTAGAGTCCACAAGCAATGGAGGGACCATGGAGGCATAAATACCGCAATGGTCATCAAGTTCAGAAAAGCGTCCAGGGTTGGAAGAGTACTCCACACACCCACTGGGACACATGACACTGGCTGGACCACCAGGCAGGGCCACCCTCTTCCAGGGGAGAGACGCGATGTCTTTAGATGTGGGCCCAGGGGGCTATATCATGGAGAAGTTTGGGAAGGGTTTGGACAACCTGAGCCCCTGTCTTTGGTTCGGTTGGGATTTTTTTCCCCACTCTACTGGGATGAGATTTTAAGTCATTGGATTTGTAAAGTTTAATCAGAAAATAAATTGCTTCGTCCTGAAAAAATGCAATTTGCTTGTCAAAATTCTTTCAGGGCTGGCCAGTTAGCTCAGCTGGTTAAAGCACAACCTTGTAACACCAAGGTCAAGGGTCCGGATCTCCATACCAGCCAGCCACATTAAAAGAAAAAAAAATTCAAACAGAGGAGTGATGGAGAAGGAAATGGCAGTTTATTGAGGAACTACTATGTGCCAGGCACTTTCGTTAGATGTTTTACCACATTCTTCAGTCCTCCTGAACACCCTGGGAGGCAGGCACTGTGATGACCCCATTTCACAAAAGAAGGCATTTAAGGTCAAAGAAATAAGCCAAGCCACCCAGCTGGTAAGAAGCAGAACTGGAGTTTGAGCCCAGCAGGCAGTGAAGAGGTCTGGCTGCTCTGATCCCAGGCCACCAGCCAGGCTTGCAGAAGAGGGCTGACTCTTGAACTCTGGCACCTGCCTCCTGTCCTGTCTGAGGTGGGAAAGGAGAGAGGACAAGAGTGCCGCTTGTGTGATAGTTTGGTTACAATTTACCTGAGCTTTTACACTTTGTCAAAAGCAGTAATTGAGTAAGAAACAAAACAGGAAACTTGCTTGTCCACTGTCACTGGGCAAGTTCATGCCCTGACGTCGTCACGTACCTCTGTTCCCAAACACCCTGCCGCAGCCTCTAGCCTGGGCACTGGCCTGTTCTGCCTCCCTCCCCCATCACCCACCTATATAGTCCAGTAACCCCCAACCCCAGCTTTGGTTTCCCTTTTTTCTTAAAGAGGGACATCCTGTCCTTAAATGGAACATATTCCCAGCCCCAACTGTGGGTTGGGATAGTTTGGGATGGACACAGCCTTGCCTGCTCCCGCCGTCTCCACCTGCCCATCCTGTGGGAACTGGGCCAGAAAGATGGAGCCAAGGGGGGGCAGGGGGTCACGTCTAGTGTGAGGGGCTTCTGCAGACCTGGTCATGAGTCCCAGGTCTGTTTTGAAATAAAAAATGCCTGCTGCTTCTATTTATTTTTATTTATTTATTTATTTTAAAAAGATGACCGGTAAGGAGATCTTAAGCCTTGACTTGGTGTTGTCAGCACCACGCTCACCTAGTAAGCTAACCGGCCATCCCTATATAGGGACCTGAACCCAAGGCCTTGGTGTTATCAGCACCACACTCTCCCAAGTGAGCCACAGGCCGGCCCTGCCTGCTGCTTTTAGAAAGTTTTTGGTTGACAAAGCATTTTTTTTTTGGACCGGTAAGTGGATCGCAACCCTCAGCTCGGTGTGGTCTGCACCGCACTCAGCCAGTGAGCGCACTGGCCATCCCTATATAGGATCCGAACCCGCGGCCTAGGCGCTGCCAGCGCCGCACCCTCCCGAGTGAGCCACAAGGACGGCCCGCATTTTTCTATCCCTAATCCCATTCGATCTTTAATAGCAAGGGAGGAACTCTGGGAATCTGCATTGCATTTTAAATATGAGGAGACAGGGAGGAGACAGGGCTGGCCGGTCAGCTGAGCTGGTTAGAGTGCGGTGTCATAACACCACAGTTACAACACTGGCTGTACCGGCCAGGCGCGCCCTCCCGCCGCCCCCCGCAAAAAAAGTGAGGAGACAGAGGCTGAGAGGGACTGTATTAATCTGTTTCTGTTGCTTATAACAGAAATACCTGAAACTGGGTAGTTTGTAAAAAAACTATTTATTGCTTACACTTTTGGAGGCTGGGAAATCCAGAGTCCAGGGAGCACATGTGGCGAGGGCCCTGTTCTTGGTGGTGGCTTCACAGCAACACCGGGTATCACATGGCGAGTGGCTTGAGGTTGGGGGGTGCTTCTCATGCACTCTCCTTTTAAAGCCACCAGGACCACACCATGGCCACCATTAAACCATCAATGAATTTATCCATCCACTGGGCATGGCCCTCATAATTGAATCACCGCTTCAAGGCCCCACTTTCAAATCACCATAATAGGATCTCCTACCCTCTTAACACTGCCACAGTGGGGGTACCAGGGGACACAATTCAATCCATAGCAGTGACCTTGGCCTAGAACCAGGACAGGCTATATGATTTGCAGGGTCTAGCACAAACAAAAATGCTACATCATTTGTTCAAAAATTATTAAGAATTTCAAGACAGCAACAGCAGAGCATTAAGCAGGCACAGGCCCCTCCTAGGCATGGGCCCAGGCTGTGTGCCCAAGAAGCTGGCCCTGCCCAGACCCAGAATGCTGGGGTGCGTACTTTGATCTTAGAAGCCCTCCAGCCGGGAGGCCTTGGAGTGAGCCTCTCTAGAGCCTCAGTTTCCTCTCCGGTGAAGTGTGGGAGCATCAAGCACCAACCTCCCTTCCAGGTGGGCTTTCTGGAACAGCTTAAAGCTCCCACACCCAAAATCTCCCCAGTGCCCCCCTCCCAGCCTGGTTTCCTGGTCTCCATCCCCCTCCCCTCCCCCATCCTTCAGAAGTCCAGAAAGGACAGGTGACTGTGTAGCTCTCTGGGCTCAGACAGTGGGGGTGGGGTCTCTTCTATCAAGCTAGGCCTTCAGGGAATGACTCATCCTCCCCCTCATGCCTGCTTGGGGCAGGCAGCCTGGAGGGCCCAGCAGAGCCTGGCAGGCACGCGGGTCAGGTGCCTGGTGGTGAGGGCGGGCGCCTTAGGAACTGGGGCAACAATTGCTCACGGCCAAGGTGACTCAGGCAGGAAGGGGAAAGAGCAGGTGGGGGTGGGGAGTGCGGCTGTTCTGTACCCTCCTCTAACCCTTGCCTTCTAGGGTTGCCAAATGTAGCAAATAAAAATACGAGGAGCCCATTACATTTTTTTTTTTTTAAGATGACCGGTAAGGGGATCTTAACCCTTGACTTGGTGTTGTCAGCACCACGCTCTCCCAGTGAGCAAACCGGCCATCCCTATATAGGGATCCGAACCCGTGGCCTTGGTGTTATCAGCATCACATTCTCCCAAGTGAGCCACGGCCGGCCCTACATTTTAATTGCAGATACACAATGAACAAGTTTAAGTCTAGGAAGGCCTCAAATATTGCATGGGACACATTCATACTAAAAAAAAAATGCACTTAATCTGAAATTCAAATTTAATTGTGCATTCTATATTTTATCTGGCAACTCAAGATTGGGGGGGGAAGGAAGTCCCTGCCCTGGGGCAGCTGTGGCTCTTCTATGCGGGTGGAGTAGTAATTCTGAGTGAAGAAAACCCTGAAGGGGCAAATTGGAAGAATCAGGGAGAGGTTGAGAGGAGTGGAAGGAGATGGGAGAGAAAGATCCCTTACCTCTTACTCAGACCACTACCTCTGAAAGCAGCCATAAGGCTGACCAGGAGGACACTCAGCCTGAGGGACACACAGAACAGGAGTGAGGGCGTGATTTCACCCCCAGGGGCCTCTCCATGCTAAACTCCTGAGCAGGATCTCTTGTCACTGGTGGTATCTCAGTCAGGGCAAGGTCGGCATCTGATGCCCAGTCCAGCTGGGGCTGCAGCAGAATAGAAATGGACCAAGAGGTATAAGAAGTTATACACATTTATGGCGGCTTAAGCAAGGAGAAAAAAAAAAGCAGAAGCTACAAAAGAAAAGATTGGTCAATAGATTTCTGACAACATAACACAAAAGACATATGACAAATTGGGAGGAAATATCTGCAACATACAGGGGTACTTCAAAAAGTTCATGTACGGTTAAAGCACAGCCTTATAACACCAAGGTCACAGGTTCAGATCCCAGTACCAGGCAGCTGCAAAAAAAAAAAAAAAAAAAGTTCGTGGAAAAATAGAATTAAAAGATAACGTGAATCTTTCCATGAACTTTTTGAAGTGCCCTCATATCTAATATCCAGAATATATAAATAGCTCCTTCAGTTCAACAAGAGAAAGACAAACATTGCAGAAAAATGAGCAAAACATAACGTGATTGTTGAATTTCTGTCTACTAAGATGGTGTTTTTGGATAAGATTCACATTTAAATCAGTGAACTTTGGGTACAGCAAATTGCCTTCCATAATGTGGATGAGCCTCAGCTGAAGCCCTGAATAGAACAAACAGATGGGTCTCCCCAAGCAAGAGGGACTTCTTCAGCTGACAGCCTTTGGACTTCAGCTGCACCACCAGCTCTCCTGGATCTTGAACCTGCCAACCCACACTAAAGATTTAGGATGGCTATGTAGGTTGAGCATCCCTAATCTGAAAATCCTAAATCCAAAATGCTCCAAATTCTGAAATGCTCCAAAATCCAAAACTTTTTGAGCTCAGACATGATACTCAAAGGAAGTGCTCATTGGAGCATTTCGGATTTCAGATTTTCAGATGAGGGGGTACTCAACTGGTATGTATTCTGTGAATAATCTGAAAAAGTCTGAAATCTGAAACATTTCGTATAACGAATATTTAACCTGTAATGAGAAAGACAGATGTTAACAGGAGATAAGTGTTGGTGAGGATCAGGAGAAAATTAAATCTTCATACGCTGCTGGTGGGAATGTAAAATGGCATAGCCACCTTGGAAAACAGTCTGGAAGTTACTCAAAAGTTTAAACAGGGGCCGACCCGGTGGAGCACTGCTACAGTGCGCCGCTTGGGAAGCGCGGCAGCGCTCCCGCCGAGGGTTCGGATCCCACATACGGACCGGCGCTCACTGGCTGAGCGAGGTGCGGGCGCAACACAGAGGGTTGCGATCCCATTGCCGGTCCTGGTCCGGTACGGGCGCAACACTGAGGGTTGCAATCCGTTGCTGGTCACGAAAAAAGACAAAAAGAAAAAAAAAGTTTAAACAGAGTTATTATATTATCCAATAATTCAACTCCTGGGCATATGCCCAAGATAAAAGAAAACATATCTATACAAAAACTTGTATAATAATGTTCACAGCAGCATTATTCATAATAGCCAAAAAATGTAAACAACACAAATGTTCATCAACTAATGAATGACAAAAGAAATTATAGCATATCCATACAATGGAAATAAAAAGGAATGATGTAGTGATACATGCCACATGACGAACTTTGAAAACATTACGCTAAGTAAAAGAAGCAAGTCACAGAAGATCACATATTGTAAAATTCATTTATATGAAATGTCCAAAATAGGCAAATCTATGGAGATAGAAAGTAGATTAGTGGCTGCCTAGGGCTGGTTGCGGGGAAATAGGGAGTGACTGCTGAAGGCTATGGGGCTACCTTTTGCAGATAAAAATGTTTTTAATTTGGGGCTGGCTGGCAGCTAACTTGGGAGAGCGTGGTGCTGATAACACCAAGGTCAAAGGTTCTGATCCCCACACCGGCCAGCCACCCAAAATTAAAAAAACAGTTCTTAAATTGACTGTTGTGGGGCCGGCCCGGTGGCGCACTGGATAAGTGCACCGCTTGGGAAGCGCGGCGGCGCTCCCGCCAGAGGGTTCGGATCCCATATACAGACCGGTTCCCGCTCACTGGCTGAGCGAGGCGCGGGAGCAACACCGAGGGTTGCAATCCCGTTGCCGGTCCCCGGTCCGGTACGGGGGCAACACTGAGGGTTGCGATCCGTTGCCGGGCATGGAAAAAGACAAAAGACAAAAAAAAAAAAAAAATTGACTGTTGTGATGGTTGCACAACTCTGTGAATATACTAAAAACCATTGAACCGTACACTTTTTTTTTTTCTTTTTTTCTTTTTTACTGACCGGTAACGGGATCGCAACCCTCGGTGTTGCGCCCACACCGCGCTCAGCCAGTGAGCGGGAACCGGTCTCCACATGGGATCCGAACACTCGGTGGGAGCGCCGCCGCACTCCCAAGCGGCGCACTCTCCTGTGCGCCACCGGGCCGGCCCGAACCGTACACTTTAAAAGGATGAATTTTATGGTATGTGAATTATATTTCAATAAAGCAGTTATTTAACAAAAGAGGTTGGTCCGAGTGCAGTGGTGTTTACAACTAATTGATCACAACCAGTTACAGATTTCTTTGTTCTTTCTCCACTCCCGTCTCACTTGACTGGCCTTAAAAAAAAGAAAAAGGAAAACTAAAGAAACTGGCAGAATTGTTTGTGCTGACATGGAACAATCGCCAAAATACATTGTTAAGTGTTTAGAGCAGATTGTAGAACATGGGAGGGCTCAGGGAAGGGGGCATATAGGGACTGATCTCCCGTGGACACTGAGGTACGACTGTATTTCACACTTTCTTGCCATAGTAATAAGAGTAAGTGCATATGATTCAAACTTTTCTGAATGTTCAGGCTCATACCTTGACTATTAATTACTGTCCTTTAAGAGTGATGCCCTTAGGCATCCAGGACTGTTTGCTCCTAAGTTCTTCAGTCTGCTTTTTGCAATTTTTCCTATGGCTAAACTCAAAGCAACTCCTTCTAGAAACTTCAGTGCATACATTCCCTGATCTTTCTATAATTTACTGTTGCTGGGAAGTCAGATAACAACATTTATTAAAAGTACATGAAAAAAGAAAAAAGTATACATAATAAGAGAAAAGAGGCTCTACGTGAGGAAAACTTTGAGCTCTTTCATAGAAAAAGTTTGTGGTGCTCCAGAGCAGCCTTTCTCAACCTCAGCACTATTGACATTCTGGGCAGGATAATTCTTTGTTGTGTGTTCTATGCATTGTAGGATGTTTAGCAGGATGGCTGGTCTCTACCCACCAAATGCCAGTATCCCTCACCCCAGAGTTGTGACAACCCAGAATATCTTAAAGACACTGCCAAATGTTCCCAGTGGGCAAAATCTCCCCTGTTTGAGAATCACTATTTTGAAGATTCGACTTTGTGATGTTTGTTTCAGTCACTTTAGGTTTTTTTTCTCTCTGCATGCATTTTTTCTAGTTCTGTGTAGTTTTGATTAATAGGTTCATTTATTGATTTGCCTAACATTTCACGAAAATCGTGTGTGTGTGTGTGTGTGTGTGTGTGTGTGTGTGTTTCAACAGAAGCAAAAGCTATACTCCCTGCCCTCAGGATATGCAGGAAAGAAAACATGCACAAACATGTCACCAGGGTGCAGAACAGCCCTAGAATCTCAGCAGGAGCCTTGTCTACTCTCTGCAGCGTCCCTAGCTCCAGGCTAAGAAGCCCTGCCACACAATTCCACAACTCTGTCACTCCTTCCCTGCCCAGACCGCCACCACCTCTGAGTGTGGCTATTTGTCCCCCTGCCTCAGCCCCAGCCTTACACTCAGGCCAAGCTCTTTGCTTGCCCTTCACTGCTCTCCATCCACTCTGTAAACACAGCCCATCCTCTGACCTCTGAGGCCCAGCTCCAGGCTTTCCCTGGGCCTCTCCTCCTCCCTGGCCAAGGCCTCTGGCACTGAGCAGTCTAGTTCCTGTCGCTGGCTAATCTGTTCCGTGTGACAAATTTTCTCTCCTCGCCTGCCATGTCAATTCCTCGAAGGCAGGGTCAACTGCAACTAGGAAGCGACTTCACTGCCCCCGCGCCCAGCCCAGCCTTGTGCCAGGCACCCAGCAGCTCCTCAAGCTCACCTGCACTGAATGTGGCATTCAATTCCTGCCCAAGGCTGCCCTTCCCATCTGGTTTCCTAGTGCTCTGCTCCGAATCCTTCCCATCTGCCAGTTAAAATCCTTCCAGATTCAGCTCAAGGAGGTGCTCCCATGATGGAATTAAACCTCTTCCTCCCGCCTTGGACCAACCTGCTACACATTTGTACACATCTACAGCACCTGGCCCACGACCGTGCACCTTAAATGAGATTTAGTCTGAGCCTGTCTCTCCCCCCCCCACCCCCGCTCCAAACCCCAGCACCTCGCAGAAAGGGCCTGGGGGCTGTTTATCTTTCTTCTCACAACCGTCCCTCAACTGCCAGGCTGCCTAGCATTTCATCTGAGTTCGCTGAATAGAATAGAAAGGGAATGCACAAACGTCCTGTAAAGGCCCCTGAACACACCCCCACAGGCAGCCCCCTCGCCGGCCAGCGTCCCCAGACACGCGCTGCCTCATCTCTAGCAGTCTCTCCCAGGGGCCGGCAGGACGGGAGAAGGTGGCGAGGCGAGCACGGGCTGCCTGGCTGAGGCAGGCCACGGCGTCACATGATTCTCCCATCACATGATCCTTAGAAATGGGGTGTGGGGAAACAGAACTGGGGGAGGAGAGTAGATCGAGTAGGAAAGAAACAGTATTCCAAGATGGCCCCGCCTCTATGTCGAAGAGCAGCCAATGGGAGCGCGGCAACCCGAAGCCCTGGCCAATGGAAGCCGAGGTGGGCGGGCCATCGTGCCGAGGGTGCTAGTCGGCGAGCCGAGCGACCGCGGCTACCCAGGGAGCGCGGACCCGGACGCAGGTAGGAGGGCGGCGGCGCGGACCTCCCGCCTGCTGCCGCCAGGGGCCCGGCCGGGGACGTGTGGGCTTGAGGCTCCTCTGGAGTCTCAGCCGGGAGCCAAGGGAAGACCCGCTTACGGAAACTCCGTCGGGGGTTTCTGATGCACTGCAGGGAGTTTTATCGGGGCGGGAGGAGTAAGCAGTTAATTGCAGCGATCTTCACTAGAAGGGGGCTCGCTCCCTCCCCAGCATCCCAGGAAGCTGCAGCCCTTTTCCCAGAGTACGAACCACGCCATTCGTGAGCCAGCGCCACTCCCTGTCGGCAGGTGCAGGCTCTTGCCCCTTCTGGTGGTGGTGCCGGGTGGTCCTCGAGGCGGCTTGGAGCGGGAGGGACGCGCTCCCCTGGTCCCGGAGCTGAGAGGGGCCGGAGCGGGACTTGAGGCTTTGGCTTCTCAAAGGTGGTAGGGACTTGGGAGTGGTGCCTGAACCCCTGGGTTGTGTCTGGCTGTCTCTGACTTCCTCCGGTGGGGGGTGGGACGAGCTAACTTCCGCCTCTCCCCGTCACTTTTTCTTGCTCATTTACAGCTGGGTTGGCTCACCTTTTGGGAATTTCCTCTCCCCTTGGCACTCAGAGTTGGAGGGTGCCACCTAGTGGATGATGGAGCTTGAAGGGGCTTGAAGAGGCTCCTGTCCTCTCTGGCTGTTTTGGCCGAGTAGGGTGGGGGTGAAAGGGGCCGCCACTGAAAACCCTGCTGAGGGGAACTGGGGGGCCTCGTCCCCATCTCTGGCTCTGTGTGAGCGTGCGTGTGTATTCAGTAGCAGCATCGACTATACTCCCTAACCTCGGGATAAACAGTAAAGAAAATATACACAAATCAATCACCAGGGTGCCCAGTACTCCCGTGCAGACAGGCAGCCTTTCCGGACTAAGCCAGGGTAGTGGGGCAGTCTGATGAGGGCTGAGGTTGGACACCCGAGAAGCAGGTGGGGACTTGTAGATGCTTTGCCTGGGAGCTATAGGGGTGAGGAGAGGGTGAAAGGGGCCGTGGTCCAGGACCAGTCTTTCCATCCTTATCCCGCCAAGAGATGGCCTGTTAGGGGTGTTCTTGAGTTAGGGGAGGGGTATTTGAGGAAAACCAGGTGAAGGAGAAAGGATTTCCTTTCCCCCACCTCCCAGCAATGTCCACACACAGACTCATGGGGAATTGAGGCACAAAGGCAGAGAGCAACTTTTTTTTTTTTGGCAGCTGGCTGGTATGGGGATCCGAACCCTTCACCTTGGTGTTCTGACACCACACTCTAACCAACCGAGGTAACCAGCCAGCCCTGGTAGCAACTTCTGAGGCCCTCACAATCAGTTGGTGGCAATTCTAGGACTAGGACCCAAGCGCAATTTCCAGACAGCCCCTGTACCCCCTCTTTCTGTCCTGCCTGGCCCACCTGCCCAGAAAACGTTTCTGTCCCCCTCCCTCCACTAGGATCTCAAGTCTGTATCCCCTTTGGGTTTGGGGATCATTCCCAGGCACTATCCAGTGTGCCACGTGTGATATGAACCCAGGTCCAATATGCTCTGGAGCCATCAAAGCCTGTCATGACCATGACTCGATGTATGTTATGAGCACATTACTGTCATCCTTCAGTATCCGTGGGCAACTGGTTCCAGGACCCCCGTCCATACCAAAATTCACAGATGCTCAAGTCCCATATACAAAATTGCATAGTATTTACATATAACCTATGCATATCTCCCGTATACTTTAAATCATCTCTAGATTACTTTTAATACCTAAGGAATGTAAATGCTATGTAAATAGTTGGTATACTGTATTTAGGGAATAATGATAAGAAAAAGTCTGTACACGTTTAGTTCAGACACAACCACTGTAGGCCTAACTACGTAGTACACATCAGCAACAATGTAACATTTTGTGAGATTTTTTTCCCAAATATATATA
>NW_007732514.1:90878-97314 GCF_000696425.1 Galeopterus variegatus | reverse complement strand
TATATATATATATATATATATTTAAGACAAGTAAGGGGATCTTAACCCTTGACTTGGTGTTGTCAGCACCACGCTCTCCAGAGTGAGCCACGGGCCAGTCCTTTCCCAAATATTTTTGACTTGCTCTTAGTTGAATCTGTGGATTCAGGACCACAGAAGACCAACTGTACTTAACATCTCTGAGCTTCAATTTCTTCGTTTGGAAAGTAAAGGTAATAATTGCTACTTTGGATGGTGGCTGCAAAGAAATAAAATAATGAAGAGTATTGTAACTGGCTCCTAAGAGGCTCACAGACATTACTGGTTTTGCTGCTCTAGGCAGGGTGACATCTCTTGGGGCCCCCTCAGTTGAGCTAGCTTGGCAAACTGAGCTTGGGGGAAGAGTTGTTTAGGAAGTGAGAGGCTCGTTTCCTCCTGCTGACTCAGATGGGCAGCCCAGTGGGCACACGTGGTCTCTCTCTATATGTGGCTGAGTTTCGCTTCCAGGGTAGGGGGAGAGGCAGGGGTGATATGTTTGGGAAATCTGAAAGGGCCCTGGTGGTGTTGGAGGACCCTCAGAATACATCTGGGCCAGTCCAACACAGGTATCTCAAAGGCTGACCCAGCCTTTGTGTCCCCTTCCCTGGGTGAGGATGGGACAATCTTGAGCAGGTGGTGACTGGCTTCGGGGAAAGGCAGCTCAGATTCTACTGGCCACTGTGTTTCCTTTTTCACAACTTTCTCAACCTTGTGGTTTCCTATGTCATCATGTGACTGCTCCCATGCCCCCAAGGCCTTAGTAGAGTGCAGGACTGAGCGCCACGGTGTCAGGCGAGGGGGCATCTGGAGGGGCTGGCTGCAGAACGGGAACCTTGGCTTTTCGTGGAAGGACTCCCTCCATGCATCCCAGCCCTGTCCTCTCCCATGGCTACTGATATCTCCCACCGGTCCCTGGAGGTGACCCACATCCCCACAGGTCAGACTCACAAAAACCACGTCTTCCTAATTCTTATAAACCTATACCTAGACTCTCATGCACAGAGACTCAGGTGTTAGGCCATGTGCTGCGGACACAGATCCACGCATATATTCATGTCAGCATTCATGCTTATGGGTGTGCCCATGTTGGTGCATGTGTGACACACACACACAGAGGACACATGGAGGAAGCTGACTCAAGCTCCACATTTTTCTGCCTTCCTGAACAGGGAGTTGTGGGGGAGACTCAGGTAATCCCAGGCCTGGACCTTGGCCTAGGGCTGGGTGAAGGAGTGGCCTCAGAATTGAGGGTGGCATGGACTTAAGCTGGGTACCAAACACTCCTTGGTATTTTGCAGGTGAACCATGTGGACCCTGCTAAGCTGCATGGCCTTTGTGGCAGGGCTGGTGGCTGGCACACACTGCCCTGATGGTCAGCTCTGCCCCGAGGCCTGCTGCCTGGACCCAGGAGGAGGCAGCTACAGCTGCTGCAGTCCCATTCCGGTGAGTGCCCTTCAACCCAGGCAAGAGCTGGCAGCCTGGGTTTCCCCAGTGGGTCATCTTGGATTGGCCAGAAGAGGAAACCAGGCACAGGTCTTTTGGTTTATCCTCTCTCCTCTCTTCCCAGGAAAAATGGCCCACAACACTGACCAGGCGTCTGGGCAGACCCTGCCAGATTGATGCCCACTGTTCTGCTGGCTACTCCTGCCTCCTCACTGTCTCAGGGACTTCCAGTTGCTGCCCATTCCCAAAGGTGAGGGTGCCAGGAGCTTGATGGAAGGGCTTAGATCTGCATGTACTCTTTGCCTGCACTCTCCCACCCCCCAGGTAAAAGCACCTCTCCAATATAGGCCTCTCTGTCCCGCAGGCTGTGGCGTGTGCGGATGGCCACCACTGCTGCCCACGGGGCTTCCACTGTACTGCCGATGGCCGATCCTGCTTCCAAGGTTCAGGTGCAGCAGGGGCGCAGGTGGAGGGCAGGTGACGGGCAACCTGTGAAGCCTGGAGCAGCCAGAAGCCCAGCCAGCTAGGCAGCCCTGATTCCTGCCCTTGTTCCTCATTCATGTGGCATCTGAACTGAGCAACCCCCTGCTCTGGACAGAGGGGCAGCACTGGGGATAGGAGGGAGCAGGAGGGAATGCAGGACTCCAGGCCCAGGTCCAGGCATTGCGGGGAGGGGGATAGGCCAAGCTAGTCTGGTTTAATGCCAACATTCTGTTAATGAATTCCCTGCCCCATGTCATCTTGCTAAGGCGGGACTGGATTGTGGGGAGAGTGGGTTAGGGGTGCCTGGGAGGTCATCGAGCCCTAGTGCCAATCCCCAAGTCCCCTGGAGCTGGGCCTTGAGTGAGGGGGGAATGACTTTCACTGACTGGGTTAGTGGAATTCTGGATTATTCTGTCCACAGATAACAACCTGTTGGGTGCTGTCATGTGCCCTGGTAACCAGTTCGAATGCCCCAACTCCTCTACGTGTTGCATTATGCTAGATGGCTCCTGGGGATGCTGCCCTTTGCCCGAGGTACAGGTTTGGGGTGTTGGGGCTAGATGGAGGGTGGCAGGGACACAGCTAGGCGTGGGGGTGGGAGGCAAAGATGGAGTTAGGACCATCTCTTCTCAGGCTTCTTGCTGTGAAGACAGGGTGCACTGCTGTCCACATGGTGCCACCTGTGACCTGGCTCATACCCGCTGCCTCACATCCACGGGTTCCCATCCCCTGGCCAAGAAGATCCCTGCACAAAGAACTAATAGGGCAGGTGAGGAGGTGGGAGAGCATCAGGCTGGGGATTGGGTTGAGGTCTCATCTGATTCCCAGAGGGGAGTAAGTCTCCCTCCGCCTTGGCTATACCTGCAATGCCTTGCTTCTCTTCCAGTGGCTTTGCCCACCTCGGTGGTGTGCCCTGATGGGCGGTCTCTCTGCTCTGATGGTTCCACCTGCTGCGAGCTGCCCAGTGGGAAGTATGGATGCTGCCCAATGCCCAATGTGAGTGAGGGGCTGTGGCCAGCTTGGCTGTGTGCCCACAGCCTTCTGGTCAGGACACATACTTTGTAGGGGCTCTAGAGGATGGTGCTGGCTGGTTGGTTGCTGGGAGCCTGGCTGACTCAGGACTTGTGCCACCCCCTAGTGGGGGATTGGGGCAGTGCCAGCCATCAGCCTGGCTATTCCCTGTGCTCAACTGAGACTGGAAGTCACAAAGACCCACCCCCCCGGGTCCCCACCTAGGCCATCTGCTGTTCCGACCACCTGCACTGCTGCCCCCAGGACACCGTGTGTGACCTGATCCAGAGTAAGTGCCTCTCCAAGGAGAATGCTACGGACCTCCTCACCAAGCTGCCTGCACACACAGGTACCAGAGGCAGGCCACACTCTCCATTCTCCCCCTACCACAAGCGGGGGCTCACACCAAGCTGTTCCAGGAACAGATATGGGGTGGGGTGCTGATAGCCACATGGAGAGGCCAGGCAGATGCAGCCCTTTCTTCCACACTGGGCCTTG
Source organism: Galeopterus variegatus (assembly GCF_000696425.1). Taxonomy (NCBI): domain Eukaryota; kingdom Metazoa; phylum Chordata; class Mammalia; order Dermoptera; family Cynocephalidae; genus Galeopterus; species Galeopterus variegatus. The sequence goes on along the minus strand of NW_007732514.1, from coordinate 93,861 downwards.
CCTTAGGATCATTGCAGGGTGGCAGAAGGATGAGTACCCTCCACCCTCAACATCTGGTTCCAGGTGTGGAGCCCACAAGGGTGGGCACCCCTGAGGGTCCCCAGTCCCACTGCTGACCTGTCCTCTTTGCCTGCCTCACAGTGAAGGATGTGAAGTGTGACTCAGAAGTGAGCTGCCCAGATGGCTACACTTGCTGCCGCCTCCAGTCGGGAGCCTGGGGCTGCTGCCCTTTTACCCAGGTACCCAGGAGAGGTGGGTGGGCTGGGCTGAGCAGAGGGTGGCAGCCAGCTAGGCCGTTGTGCCCACTGGCCCTTCTCCATCCACCATAGGCTGTGTGCTGTGAGGACTACATACACTGTTGCCCGGCGGGGTACAGGTGTGACACGGAGAAGAGTACCTGTGAACAGGGGACCACCCAGGTGCCCTGGATGGAGAAGGTCCCAGCCCACCTTAGTTTTCCGGATGCACAAGCCATGGAGAAAAATGTCCCCTGTGATAACTACACCAGCTGTCCCCCCTCCCACACCTGCTGTCAACTTATGTCTGGGGAGTGGGGCTGCTGTCCTATCCCAGAGGTACATGGGAAAGGGGACAGGACTGCGGGGTACAGTGTCTTGGCCTGGGCAGGAGGGTGGCCCAGACTCCCGATGCTTTGCGCTTCTGCACTCTGCCTAGCCACGGTGGCAGCCAGCTCTATCCGATTTATCCCTAGCTGGAAGAGGAGAGGCAGGCTAGGGGCTGCCTTAGACAGGGGCTAAGCACTGTGCCCCATGGAGTAGCTCCCTAGACCACCCTTTCTGCCCACCCCCCAGGCTGTCTGCTGCTCGGACCACCAGCACTGCTGCCCCCAGGGCTACAGGTGCACGGTGGAGGGGCAGTGTCAGAGGGGGAACAAGATAGTGGCTGGACTAGAAAAGACTCCTGCCCGCGGGGCTTCCCTGTCCTACCCCAGAGACAGTGGCTGTGATCAGCACACCAGCTGCCCAGTGGGGCAGACCTGCTGCCCGAGCCTGAGAAGGGGCTGGGCCTGCTGCCAGTTGCCCCACGTGAGTGCCCTTCTGCCTGTCCCTGTATAGGGGAGCTAAGTCCAGTGGGGGGGGTTCAGGGGATGTTGTGTACAGGAGTATAATGCCATCCCGCCCCGGTCAGGCTGTGTGCTGTGAGGATCGCCAGCATTGCTGCCCGGCTGGGTACACCTGCAATGTGAAGGCCCAGTCCTGTGAGAAGGAAGTGGACTCTGCCCATCCTGCTGCCCACCTGGCTCATGGCCCTCACATGGGTGTGAGGGATGTGGAGTGTGGGGCAGGGCACTACTGCCACGATAACCAGACCTGTTGCCAAGACAGCCGAGGAGGCTGGGCCTGCTGTCCCTACCGCCAGGTCAGAGCCACGCTCCTGTCCTGAGGCTGGGTATGGGCAAGGCCAGGTCCTGCCTTGTTCAACTCTCTCACCCCCCTCTGACCATCTAGGGTGTCTGTTGTGCTGATCAGCGTCACTGCTGTCCCAGTGGCTTCCGCTGTGGGGCCAAGGGCACCAAGTGTTTCCGCAAGGAGACCCTGCGCTGGGACACCCCTTTGAGGCACCCAGCCCCGAGACAGCTGCTGTGAGGAGAGACTGAGGACTGAAGACACTCCTTGGCCCTCGGGACTCTGCTCAGAGGGTGCCCACTGCTCAGGCCTCCCAGCACCTCTCCCCCATCAAATTCTCCCTGACCCCTCCCCAGTCTGAGTGCTTCCCATAGTCATGGGATGTGGGGTCTCAATCTAGGGACTTCCCTATCAGACTGCGCTGGGACACCCCTTTGAGGCACCCAGCCCCGAGACAGCTGCTGTGAGGAGAGACTGAGGACTGAAGACACTCCTTGGACCTCGGGACTCTGCTCAGAGGGTGCCCACTGCTCAGGCCTCCCAGCACCTCTCCCCCATCAAATTCTCCCTGACCCCTCCCTAGTCTGAGTGCTTCCCATAGTCATGGGATGTGGGGTCTCAATCTAGGGACTTCCCTATCAGAAGGGGGGCTGTGGCAAAAGCCACGTATGTGCTACCATCCCCTCCCCCAATTTCTGTGGACCCTGTGGTCAGGTGCTCTCCGCTATCCACAGGGGCTTTGTGTGTGTGTGTGTGTGTGTGTATGTGTTGTGTATGTATGTGTGTGCTCCAATAAAGTTTGTACACTTTCCTAACAGCCTATCCACAGGGGCTTTGTGTGTGTGTGTATGTGTGTATGTGTTGTGTATGTATGTGTGTGCTCCAATAAAGTTTGTACACTTTCCTAACAGTGTCTGATTTGGCCGCCCTGCCTACCCTCCCCAGGGAACCCCTGAGCAAAGTCCCCATCCGGTGCCAGCATTCCCCCTACCCCACAAAAAGACACACGCCACATTCACCTCACCAGTTTTATATTTGCTGTTCTCACAGCGGCCCCATCACATTACTCCCTAGTCCCCAGCGACCAGCCCCTGACATCTAGCCCAGAGGTGGGCTAGTCAGCAAGCAGCACCCCCTCCCCTCCCAGCCCTCACACTAGCAGCTGAGGCTGGGTGGCCCCTCCAGCTTTCCCACCATAGAGCTTTCTATGTACAGCCAGTTATGCAGGCACTGCTTCCCCCTCCCAGCCCTCCTCCCCGGCACCTCCCAATGGGGGCTGGCCCCCGCCCACCTCCCTCGGCTTGGAGGCAGACACAGGGTCCCTTCCCCAGACATTACCCAGCACGTACCACGGAGCAGCTCCGCAGGCTCCTGGCACCTTTCCCGGCTAAGAGCGAGCGCCGCTGCAGGCCCTGGGGGCGCGCACCCTGGGGGCGAGCCCGGGCGGAGGCGGTGCCAGGCCGGCCGGGGGCGCTACTTGACGTTGAACACCATAAGCGGCCTCTCCTCCCGCCGCTGCCACGGGCTCTTCTTGTCGCCCGCCTCGTCGCCCACCTCCGCCCCCAGCTCGTCCTCCGGGCTGGTGAGCGAGTCGCGCCGCAGCTCGCTGGCGCTGC
>NW_007732514.1:68835-90339 GCF_000696425.1 Galeopterus variegatus | reverse complement strand
TTACATTCCTTGAGCCAGGCCGAGGGCGGCTCGTGCAGGAACGCGGCCCCCGAGGGCCCCCGCCGGTACTCCTCTAGGCCGGGCTCCAGCCCGCCGGGACCCTCGACTGAGCGGGCGCCCTTGAGCCCGGCACCCTCGCCCCCGCGGGCACCAGAAGGCTCGGCGGCCGGGCGGCCGGCAGAGCGTGGCTTGGCGCGGAAGAAGTCGTCCCGGGAGGCGGCCAAGTCCCGGGAGCTGGAGAAGGCCGAGTGGAGGGGGCCTGGAGGCGGAGCCTCGGGGTCCCCCGATGGGGCGGGATCCAGGGGTCCGCCACAGATAAGGTGGAGCTGGGACATCGAGGTGGCCTGGTCTCGTCTGTTACCGTCAGAGGGCCCGGAAAGCTGCAGCTTTCGGTGCTGTTGCCTTGGCTTCAGGCAGCGCCTCCTGGAGAGGAGGGAGCAGACCGGGACCCTCAGGAAAGGGTGAGGGCCGTAGTAGCTCCCTAACCCCGCAGTTGCAAGACGAGGATGAATACAGTTGGATGGGGTGGGGAGAACGCCTGGGACGTTCAGGGGAGGCGGGTTGTAGCCTGGGGCATGGGAGAAGTTGGTGGAAAGAGTCTGGGTGCCTGTGGGAGCCCCACATCCAGCAGCTGTGTTCGGGTTCTTCTCGCGGCAAAGTCTGCACTCCTTTCCTTGTAGGAGGTGCCCTGAGTACCTGGGAAGAGCACCGGAGCCAACTAGGGCATGTCTGACCTGGCGTCCCCTGGGAGTGAGAGCTGGGATGGTAGGAGCAGCGGCAGGTTGTCTCTGGGGGGCCTGGCCTGCACGTCCTGCCTCCTATCCGCACCCCCCACCTTGTCTTAAGCCACCATTCTCTTTATATGTGCATATGCAGTTCTTCCCGTCAGCACCTTGAAGATGAGGATTGTGTTTTTATGCATCTTTGGGGCCCCAGAGCCCAACATAAGAGCCGGCATAGAGCAGGCCTCAGTCAGAGGACAGGAGGTTGAGGGCGGAGGGGTGCTGTGGGGTGGGAGGCCCACGCACTCACCGGCAGTAGTAGATGAGCAGACATAGCAGAATGAGCACCAGCAGGGCCAAAGAAGCCAGGATGGTGAGCAGGAAGATGGTGTGGTAGGTTCCAATGTCCTGGATACCCGACGTGATGGTGACCAGCCCTGTGCCAGATAAGGGCTTAGTGTTCAGGTGTGGGTGCCCTTCCTGCCTTTCAGGAGTTGTCTCTCCCAGCTTCCCCTTCCACCACTGGCCCCTGCCTTCGCTGACCCACCCCTCTCACCAGCCGTGGGGGAGGCCATGGCAGCCACCCAGTAGCCCAGCTGGGGGGAGACAAAGGTCCAGAAGAACTGCCGGCCTTCCTTGCGGATCACACCAGTGCCATTGCGCACCCACAGCCCTGAGAGAGGCAGGGGTTTCATCAAACTCAATGTTACCCCCCCACACACACCTAAGTCCCACTTTCCTTCCCCAAATCCAACACATGCAAAGCCCTGAGGTACTTACCACTCTTGGGGTCAAACCTCCAGGCTGGAATGCTGGTGCCCACAGTGAGGGCACGAGTCTCTGAGGGCACAGGCAGGGACAGGTGAATGGGGCCTGAGAGTGGCACCTCTGTCCCATTGCCTGTGAACAGGTGCACGCTTACGGCAGCCAGGGGCATCAGCTCCAGCCAGGAGCCGTTGCCTGAGGGGAGAGGTCACAAGGGCTGAGAGCTAAATCCTGGGGTGGGGGAGACCCCTTCCCTGCCTGGCACCCAGCATACCTGAGCTGGAGGCCTCAGTGCCCAGGAAGGCAGGGAATGCCCGCATTTCTTGCTGTGTGCTAGCAGGTGTGAGCGAGGCCCAGAGCTGGCTGTAGGTGGAGCTGACAGGCAGGCGGGCAGCTCGGCGCTGGAACTGCACCCAGGGCTGGGAGCGGGAACCTGGGTGGAGAGAGAGGCTCAGTAGCCTGGCCAGGGACAAGGTTCCCCAGGGACCAGAGCAGAAAGCAAGTGTCTAAGGAGAAGGGGAGCCACGGGGTCAGGCCACTTGGGAAGGCCGGGGAGGGTGGTGCCTTGAGGGAACTGGGCAGTCATAGAATATTAACCATGGCTGGAAGAGACATGGACCTGAAATCTCTGTGTGACCCTCAGAAAGTTACTTGCTCTCTCTGAAACACTGTTTCCTTAAAATCTATAAAGTAATGAGGTTCAGGTCCTCAAACAATTAGTATTGTCTACAGTGTGGCAGGCACTGGGTTAGGTACTAGGATGTAAAGGTGAGTAAGACACAATTCCCTGCCTTCAGGTTCACAGGCTAGTGCAGTGCCGTCTAATGGTATCCATTACCACTTTCTGCTGTGATGGAAATGTTCTGTATCTATAATGCCCATTATGGTACCCGCTAGACACACATGGCTATTAAGCATGTGGCTCATGTAACTGAGGCACTGGATTTATTTTTAATTTTTAAGAATTTAATACATTTTTTAATTATTTCAATTTAAGTAGACACTTGAAGCTAGTGGCTACTGCATTAGACAGCTTAGGTGGTGTGTGGGTGTGTGTGTTGGCATGGAGGGGACAGACGTAAGACAACTCCAATACAGAATGGTCATAGCTAACATTAATTAAGCTTTAAGATATGCCACACACTGTTTTAAGCAGGTTACCTATAACCTATATTAACCCCTGTAATTAGCATAATGGCTCCTGAGGTAGGTGCCTTTATTATCAACCCCATTTTATAGGTCCAGAAATGGAGGCAGGAGAAGTTCAGTAACTTGCCCAAGGTTACATTCCTTGAGCCAGGCTGCTTGGTGCCAGGGCCCATCCTCTCGCCCACCATTCCGTCCTGTCTCACTATTAAAATGGAGGGGTGCAGGGTATCAGGGGAGTTGGCCCGCTCAGCTCGGGGAGAGCCCTGTGGAGTCTTGCTGGATGAGTAAGACTAGGTCAGGAACAACAGTGGGAAGGCCTTCCAGGAGGACTGGCGTGAGGAAGACCCAGAGGCAGGAGGCTGCGGGCTGAAGTTCAGGGACCTGCAGGCGCAGTGACGCGTGGGAGCAGGCAAGGCAAGAGCAGGCAGGTGCTGGGGGTGCCGTCAGCTCTGTGAAGGGTTCGAGCTTTATACTGAATGCAGTGGGAGCCATGGAGGGCTTTAAGCTAGGGGGCAACAAAGGGTCCATTTGGCATTTTAGAAACCTCCAGGGGGCATTTAGAAGCTTCTGGTTCAGGATGAGAATGATGAAGATGAACAAACAAGTAATTGGGTGACAAGGGCTCAAGCTGAGAATATAAATCGGGGAGGGGTTTCTTCCATTCCAAAACCCCTGTGGCTCTCTGGTATTAGCCGAATGGAGTCTACCCAGCTCCTGCATAGCCAGGACAGAGCGTTCCCCGCACCCTCACTGTCCCCTATGCCCCTGCACCTCAGAGACCCCCCCAGGCCTTCCTCTCCAGTGAAGGTGCCTTTGCTACCCCTTCGACTCCCAAGTCCATGCGGTCCTGCTGCTCCCTTCCACCAGATTCTCTTGCCTGCCTGGCTACGTTTGCAGCATAGGGGTAGCTCCACATTGAACGCAGCTGCCCTCTACTCCACTGTCCTGCCTGCTCTGTGACTATCTCAGGGTTTGCAATGATCCGTTTGTCTGTCTGCATAGTGTCTGTGACCATGAGGCAGGGAGTGGGCCTGTTCTTCCTCACCACTGTTGCCGGGCACCAGCCACAGTGCCCGAAGCGAGGATTACCTGGGTGAGACTGAAGCCTGTGGGTAGGCAAGGACCACTGGGGGACTGCTCCAGGCCTCGCACTTGACAGGTGTTCAATACCTGTGGAAGGACCCCCTCATGGCCTTCTAACATAGCCAGGCACCCAATAGGTACACAACAAATATGTGTAGATCCACTGAAGTTAAAGGTGGCAGGGAGGTAGGAATGGAGGACAAATAGAAACCACAAGAAGCCCCGATGACTATAAGCATTTATTGAACACTTGTGTGCTGCTTTTTTGCACGCTTGATGTTATTTAATCCTTAACTCAATTTGATGATGTAGATGTTATCCTTCCACATCTTAAAAACCAACAAATCATGGCTCAGAGAGGGTAAATGACTTGCCCAAGGGCACCCAGCTACTATGTGAAAGGGCGGAGGTCTCTACACCCAGGTCAGGGGAAGGAAGAGGAGTTGGTGTGGGATGGGGTAGCAGGGAGCCTTACCAGGAGAGCCTAGGAGGATGTGCACAAGGTCCTCATAGAGGATGAGGGTGGCTGGCCGCTCAGGGAGCAAGTAGAGGCTGACAGATGCATACACTGCAGGAGGGGTGGCTTGTCAGCTCCAGAAAAAACCCTTCTTCCCCAGCCAGGCAGCCCCTCCATCTGAAGCCCAGTGGCTTCATCCTCCCTCAGCCCCCCTCTGCACACCCCAGCCCAGGCAGCAGCTGCTGGAAAGCCAGCCCCTCCCCCCAAGGACTATTTTGAGAAGGGGCTAATGGAGGGTCTGCTGCTGCCCCCTCCACCTGCCCCTGCACTCACAGGGCAGCTTGTCAACACGCCAGGGCACAGAGTTGGTGAGGAAGCCAGGGCGGGCAGCAGTGACCAGCACCCAGGTGCCCAAGCGGTAACTGAGGGGCAGTGTGGCCACACCCTCTGAGTCTGTGGTACCAGCAGCCAGCAGGGTCCGGTTTGCAAACACATCCACGGAGGCCCGGGCCAGGGGCACCAGCTCCCCGCTCACATACACCTGCACCTTGATCAGGATCTCTGTAGGCAAGATGGGATGAGGAGGGGGTGTAAGAGAACTAGGGGAGCCCCAAGGTCAGACGAGGGGGCTGTTGGTTGGGAGAGGTTTGGGGACTGAGGCTAGAGAAGGTATTATAATAAGAGCCAGGATTTATAGAGCCCTTATTTAAATCTCACATCAGCCTGTGAGCTGGTACTATTACCACATTTTATCAAGTCTAACACTGGTGCTGTTTCACATTTTAACATTTCTGAACTCAGTCTATGCTTATGATTAATGATGTCATAATTACAATTGGCAGCATTTTGTCCTTTCTGACTGGTAGATGAAATAATGGTAATGTCTTATGGTCAATGGTGTATTAGATTTGAGAAAATATGCCCTTATCCCATTTTACAGATAAGGAAACTGGGGCTAAAAGAATTCAGATACTTGCACTACAGTTAAGTGGCAGGTCTGGGATACAAACCTGGAAGTCTGTTTCTGGAACATAAATTTTTTTTTTGGCAGCTAGCCGGTACAGGGATTGAACCCTGGACCTTGGTGTTATCAGCACCACAGTCTAGCCTGAGCCCTAGAACATAAATTCTTAACCACTGGACCCTAGGAGACCAGTCTCTGGGGAGAGGAGAGGCAAGGGAGGGCAGAGAAAGGATGAGTAAGTGGAGACCCAGGGGCCTGCAGGTAGAGAGGAGAGAGGTCAAGATTCAGCAGTTTGGAAGGGAGGTTGGAGGCTAAATCAGAGTCTGGGTTCTCAGGAAAAAGTTGAGAAGGGGACACTAGGGAATTGGTCATTCCCATCATTTGTCCTCTTCCCAGAATCCTTTGCACAAGCTTGTTGCCCTTCAGATTTAGGAATTCACTCCAACCCCTAAGCTTAAACAAATACCTCCTGACCCCTCCCCTCACATGTATAGCCCACCCCCTCCCAGCTGGTCAGCTACAAGTCAGTCACCATGGCAACGCCCTCATTCCTCCCAGGAGATCTGGCAGGGAGCTGGGGCCCTGGCAAGGGGAAGGAGTTGGGGGGGGGGGAGGAGAACGGAGACCCAGGCCCAAGAAAACTGGTGCGGAGGGGGCTGGGAAGGAAAGCCCAAGTCTTCTGCTTTCCAGGACTGTCTCTGCCCCTAGCCCCAAGATAGTCCAGCTTGGCTGGGCCTGCAGGTGTCCTGAGCTCAGATGGGGTGGTGGGGGAGGGACTAGGCCTTGAGTTGTTCCTGTGGATTCCCAGGCAACTTCTCGGATCCACAGCACCATCTAACCCCTCCCAGTCAGCATACTCCTCCCTCAAGAACATGGCTTACCCCTACCTTGCTGCTAATAATGAGTGTCATGCCTGGCAAAGTACAGAGGCCTCAGTGTGGGGCCCAGGAGACAGGTGGGGAGTGGGCTGGGTGCTCGAGGCAAACCTAGGGGAGTCTGGAGCTGAGACCAGCAGGGCACCGGGAGGTCAGGGGGTCATGGAGGCTTTGGGAAGGGGGAAGGCTTTATCCTGACACTCATGGTGACAGGTGTCTTGTCTCAGGCTTCCAACCCAAGGCCAGCGCCACGCCTGCCCCTGGCATCCCATCCGGCTGTTTGCCCGAGTCCACCTCCCTCTCCCCTCCCAGGCCAGAGCCCTACCCTGTAGGGTGGGTGCACACACTCAATCCACTCCCACTCTCTGGTTCTCCAAGGAGCTGGCAGCCTCCCCCCGCGTCCACCACCCAGTAGGAATTCTGAGAAGCTAGAAGGGCCTGGTGACTCCCCACTCCTACCCCAGGCTAGGAGCAGCTGGATAGAGCAGCTGGGAAGAGGGGACCCAGGAGTCTGAAATATGGTCATTTGAGGGAATGCCTTGGGTTCAAGGGCCTGAGTCTCAGAAGAGGGGAGGGGGGCTGGGGAAACAAGACAGGGGTGGGCAGGTAAGGCCTGAAGGAGGCATCACTGCCAAGCTGGGGGTTAGGGGTGGAGGAGCAGGGGCAGATGCCTAGCACATTCCCTTCCCTTTTCCCTCAACCTGGGCTCCCAGCCAGCTGCCTGAGAGATCCCCCTATCCTGGCTCTGTTCCAGCCAATTCACTGGGTCCCTTCCCCTGGGGTGCAGTGACTTGATGGAGGGCTTCTTCCTATCTAGCAAAGCCTTCTCTCCTCCCCCAGAGAGCAGGGGAGACTGAGGCAGAGAGAGTCTTCACCATTCCTCAAAGCCTGACATTCCATACAGTATCCACCTCTCCTGGCTTCAGCCCTACCTCATTCCAGGAGGAAATCCGACCCCCCTCCCTTTATCCGGATCCCATTTCCCTCATCCAGAACCCCCCGCCCCCCACCCCCCGCTTTTCCTGCCAGCTCCTTGGTGGGGTGGGGGGTGAGGAGTGGAGAACAATTTCAGACGGGAATGGGGCCCACGGGCAGGGGAAGGGAGGGCAGAAGGGGTGGTGGGGCAGGAGGCTGCAAGGTCGGCGCAGGGCTGAAGGGGCTGGAGGCCCCTGAGCGCCCGAGCACCGGGTGTGGAGTGAAGGTCTCACCCTCTTCCGCGGCAGGAGCTGGCCCCACCCCCACCTCACACACCCACCTGGGCCCGGCGAGGCGGCGCTGGGAGGGTCTCCAGCGCGAAGGAGAGGTGAGATGAGGAAGGGGCGATCTGGGGTTGGGCAGTGGGCAGGAGTGACAGGAGGTCTCCTGGACCGGGACCCGGGCACCTGCCCTCCCAGCCAGCACTGCCCACAGCCAGCCAGCTCAGCATGGCTCCGAGATCACAGCCCTGCCATGCGCCTTGAGCTGGGAATCACGATGTACCCCTTTTCTCAGAGCCCCCCAACTGCAGCTCCTCCTCCATCAGGGCTAATCAGCATTTATTTGGTGCACCCCAAATTCAAACCTGGGGGGCCAGCTGGGGGCTGTCAGGCTCCAGGGCCAAGAACAGCATTCGAGCAGCCAATCCCGCCCACAGCCTCACCCACTCCCCCTACTCCCCTCCCCCCTTCAAACCCAGTTCTAGGCGCCCGGCCCTCGGCCCGGCCTGGGGTGGCAGCCGACGCCTGCGCCCCCATCCAGCCGGGGTCGGGAGCGAGAAACCCGCAGGCGGCTGCGGAGCCGGCTCCCGCCCCAGCCCGCCCCTGGGCGGGTGTCTTCGGTAGACAATAGCTCAGGCAGCAGCGCCTCGCGGACCAGGAGGGAGAAAAACAAGTCGGGAGCGGGCAGCGGCGCCGAGCCTGGGGACCCCCCTCCTCCCCACCGTGTTTCCCCGAGACCCCCGCCCCGGACGGTTGCCCTGTCCCTCCCTCCACTTTCCCCCAGGAGCGCCGATCTCAGGTCGCCTAGCTCCCCCCACCCAAATCAAAGGAACAGAATATCCCCCAATTCACCAGCGCTGCAGTTAGGGTGCAATCACCAGGGTTCTTGGGGTTCGAGAGCCCCCAAAATTAGGTGCAAAATTTTTGAGGGGAGAATGACTCCTGCTTACAACACACTCCCAAAGGGGTACGGTCATGAGTGTCTCAAAAAAAGTGTAAGAACTCCGTGCTCTACTGTCCCGCTCTTTCAGCACAAACACCCACGCGTGTTAGGTAGGTAGCAGCGCAGGCCCCTCCAAAGCAGCCAGATCTGGCTTCTGGTCTAGCTTCTGCCTTTTATTAAACCGTGGACAAGTCGCTTAGCCTTTTGGTCTTCAGTTTTCTTTCAAAATGAGAATTGTAATAATCTCTACCTCATACGGTTGTTGTAACGGTTGAGATAATGATATAAAGGGTCCCGCACAGCCCTGACAGGAGCAGGGGTGCAATCAGTGGTGCTATTGTTGGCCCAGGGTGAGGTGGGGGCTCCCCTCCGCTCAAGTAGCACGGTCCACTGCTGGGCAGTCAGGATGGTTAGGAAGTCCTTCCAGAAATGCAAGCAGCCTTTCTCTCCCACTGACAGTCGCCAGGAGGTCCCACTGGTTCTGTCTTCATGAATGACAAGCCGTCTTTTCCTTCTTCCTCAGCCACTGAGCCCCACATTTGAAGACAGCTGTTGGTCTGCCCTAGCCCCAGCCAAGCTCCCTTTCCTTCCAGTTGAATATTTCTGGTTGTCATCATCATCACCAGCTTCCGCGTTGCCAGATCCTCACCTCATCTGGCATTCCTCCCCTGGTTCTCTCCGGCTTGTCACCGTATCCTTCTCCCATTCTCACAGTGTGGTGCCCAGGAAAGGACTGGATATCTAGGGCAAGGACCTCATCCTGTAGATGACAGCGGGCTTCCTTCCTGGTCGGGTCTCCCGGCTTCAGGGGACCTCTTTGTGAGTTGTGGGCAATACCAGATTCGTTCTCTCTTCTCTTTTTTTCTTTCTTTCCTTCTTGCCTGTTTCCTTTTTTCTTTTCTCTTTCTCCCTTTCTCCCTTCCTTCCTCCTTTCTCTCTCTCTTTTAAAAAATTTTCTTCCTTTCCTCTCTTTTTAAAATATATTTCATCTTTATTTGTCAATTAAGGATTCATGGTTACGGGCACACCCTCTGGATTCAGACTGCCTAGATTAAAATTTAAAGCTCTACCATTTCCTACCTGTGTGACTGTTGGCAAGTTATTTCACCTGTCTTGACACAGAATGTCCATATTAGTTATCCATTCCACAGAGTTACTATGAGAATATTTTTATTTGACTTTTATTTTATTCTTTCTCTTTTTAAAAGAAATTTCCATCTAGCCAGATTTCCCAGTCCCATTCTTATGTAACCAATTTTTTGGAACCTCAACTCAGGACCTAGCGCTCATCCCTGGTGAATTTCATCTTGTTGGTTTCAACCCAACTTTACAATCTGTCAAGGCTGTCTTGAATCTGCTTCAGTCACCCATGGTATTGGAACTCCCTCCCAGCTAGCAGCCATCCACAGGATGAAGAGTGGCTTCTTCTGACTTTATTCAAGGGACACATGACAATGGCAGGCAGCCCAGGGCTGGGACAGTGCTTTGGGATACCCCCATAGAGATCTCCTTCAGCTTTATCAGAATTATTCAGGTCTAAATCTGAGTCTCTGCCTGACTGGTTAGCTCACTTGGGAGAGCATGGTGCTACTAACAGCAAGGTCTCGGGTTCTGGTCCCTGTACCCGCCAGCTGCCAAAAATAAATAAAAATAAATGAATAAATCTGAGTTTCTATGATCCAGCTCACATTTCTGTCTTGCCTATAGGCAAATGCCAAATGCTTTGCTGGATCAAGATAAGTTGGCCATCCAGTTGCAATGACGGTGGGGGGAAGAAATGTGGCTGTTGTTCAAGGATCACAGCTTAATCTTTCTCTCTCTCTCTTTTTTTTTGGTGGCTGGTCAGTATGGAGATCTGAACTGAGACCTTGGTGTTATAACACTGCACTCTAACCAACTGTTAATCTTTTCTTAAATATTCACAGCCACCCACCTAGAAACCTGCCCTGGAACTCGCCCTGCATGGATGTCAAATTATTCTTTTCAGAATTTAACATTTACCCCTTTGGGTAAAACCAAATACAAGTAGCTCTTGTGAGGTCAGTTGGTTCATCAATGGGTTACCCCAACACTTAGCATTAAGTCCAAAGTCCTCCCCCACAGCCAGGAGGAGGTGTGTCTGCCACCTGTCCCCCAACCCCGACCTAATTTCCCAGACCCATAGCCCACTCGCCTCCAGGAACATGGGCTTCCTGGGAAAGAGATGAACCCCATCCTCCTCAGCAGACAGGAATCCCAGCACTCATTCCCTCTGACTCTTTGTGTGCATGTGCGTGTGTGTGTGTACCTTCTAAAGGTCTTAGGATTTCAGTTGCACCCCTTCGGGAAAGAGATGAACCCCATCCTCCTCAGCAGACAGGAATCCCAGCACTCATTCCCTCTGACTCTGTGTGCATGTGCGTGTGTGTGTGTACCTTCTAAAGGTCTTAGGATTTCAGTTGCACCCCTTCCAGAGGTATATGCCCTGGAGGAGGTCCTCTGGAGAATGACATTCTTATAGTGGGGACGTAGATCCTATGGGCTCTGGATCACCCACCTGAGCCACATCTCTCCCCGCTTCCTTGTGAGATAGGGCAGGGCCAAGCCTGTGCCCACCTGGGGACTCTACTATCCTTCACACCTCACCTTCCACATGGCCAGGACCAGGAGGGTGAGCAGCAGCAGGCCACCCAGCACACCCACCAGCACCCACCAGATTGGAATGGGCCTCTCCTCGAAGACCCGAAGCAGCTGTGTCTGCACCTGGGGGTAAATCCACGTGTCTCCTTAGTCACCTTGACACCTGCCTTTCATAAAGACTCAAACCTGGGGCTGGTGACCCCCAGACAAGCCACCCACCTGTACCATCCCTCAGACCCAGGGAGGCCCCACCCCATCTTGGCCGGGCACTGACACAAGAAGCCCAGTGGGTCCTGCACGGCTCATCTCCTCTGCACCCTCCCTCCCTACTCACCAGAGCTTCCCCGCTGGGCAGGCTTAAAGTGGGCACGCCATAGGGAAGTGAGGAGACGTTGAACCAAGCGTGCGACTGCAGCACAAACTGACCCAGTGGCCTCTAGACACGGTGAGGATGAAAGCCATTTAGACCCACACAGGGCCTATTGGTTGTGTGAGTCCAAGCCCCAGACTTGGGGCAGGGGAGCCCTGTCCCTGGTCTAATCCTACGCCAGTCCCCCAAAGTAAACCTCGCCCCGGCTCTCTTCCCGTCCCCTGAACTCCGGCCTCCCACCTCGGACCCCGCCTCCCGAATGTCCCATCCTGCATCCAGCCCCACCTGGCGGAGGCTGGGCAGCCACAGGAAGGCCAGCACGGTGACCATGGCCCGCTGCCCACGCGCCATCTCTTGCAGCTCACACTGCACCACGGTACAGGGTGCCGAGTCGCAGCTCTGAGGGCAGATGTCATAAGTCCTCAGCCCCTCCATGCCCATCACCCCCCTCACCCCAAGAACCCAACACAGAAGGGTCAGGGAAGGTCCTCAGATTCAAGCTTCACATGTTCTCTCTACCTGAGGCCGCTCACATAGTCCCAGAGATGCAGGGAGAGGACTGGAGGAGGTAGATTATCATACAGTGCTCAGTACCCAGAATTTGTGTAACCTTGCTTTGGCATGTTTCATTTTCTTTAATGTACTGAGATGCTTAAGAAAATGCAAGTGTCCCACCCCTGATACAAGCCCAGCATAATTCTTCATGTTCACTTGGAGTACTCCATGTGACTAAGGGTGGCCAGCACCAGGCCCACATCCATCACAGCCCCTGTCCCTGCCTCCCATGCCCTCTGCCCCCTAGGCCCCAGGGAGGCCCCAGCTGGAGAACACAGAGCCTGCTCACCACAAGAATGGGATCCTGAGGGCTTGAGGGCTGCTTGGGCCCTGGAAGGAATGCCTGTCTGCGCTCCCGCCTGTGATGGGCCATGGGGGAAGGGCTAGGGGTGGGCAGCCCCCAGTCCAGCTGCAGAGGCAAAGCAGCAGTCAGGCTCTTGGTCTGCCAATCTCCCCCCACCCCCTGGCCCCCAGCAGAGGTATCCTGGTTGTTGGTCTGGGGGCTCCCCCACAGCCCTTTCTTCCACCCAGGCTCTCACCTTGAGGGGGTTGGGAGAGGGCTGTGGGGAACACTGGAGGCCCCCCTGGGGCTGTACATCCAGGATGTAGAGCAGGTCAGAGGGTTGGGACTGGCTGGGTAGGTGGATACTGAGGCGGAGGTCACTCACAGCACCAGGGCCATTGTTGTGGAGCTGGAGGGGAGGGGATGGCATGATGGCGGGATGGCACCTAGCCCGCAGCTCCTAGGACCCTCTCACTCTAGCTCAGCACCCAGAGGCTCCTCCTTACCTCATAGGTGTGCTCCACTTTGGGGCCCCAGCTGTCCAAGCTGTTCTGTTCCCTGTCACCTTCTTCTGCCACCACCACCAGGGAGGCTGGAAAGGAGTTCCTGCAGATGCCCAAGTGCCTCAGAGTCAGTTTGATCCCCTGCCTGGGCTGTGGGGGTTCTCCCAGGGCCCCCTGGACTTTAGAGCCCTGCCTACCATCTCCCTTTTCCACCCCTGGCCTCTCACCCTCGCAGCTCCACTTGAGCCTCTGCCCGGACTGGTACATCCAGCAGCACAGTCTTGCTGTTTGGATTCTGGCTGTTCTTGCTGGGAGGGTGGGGGTGGGGGTGTAGGTGGGGAGAAGCAGGTCAGGGACACCAGCCCAGTGACTCTCTGGGGTGGGGTCAGAATTTTAGAGGGCTAAGAGAGAGCTAATTTTACAAACAGCATGCCACACTGAAGTTAGACCTGGGAAAGAACTTCCTCTAGGACTCGAAGACTCAGAAACAAGTCTCTGAGGAAGAAAGAGAACAGGGAGGTCTGAAGAGCAGGCATCTCAGAAAACCCTCCTGTATGGAAGGGGTCTGAGGGTCTCTGCCTCAGGGTCAGAGATAGGGGAAGGGTGCTGGGTAAGAATGCTCCCCAGTGCAGTACCTCCTGATCTGCAGCTGGAAGGACACATACTCCCCAGCTTCTTCCAGGTTTCCCACACTCACCAACATCGTGATTCCTATCTGGGAGATAGAGAGGGGCCAAAGTCATCGCCCACCCTGGGCAGCCCTGCTCTGTTTTGTTACATATTATTCCAGAGTTTTGTTATTCCAGAGTTTTTTTTTTTTTTCCGCAGCTGGCTGGGACAGGGTTCTGAACCCTTGACCTTGGTATTACAAGGTGGCGCTCTAATCAACTGAGTTAACTGGCCAGCTAAAGTCATTTATCTGTTTTGATTATTCCAGAGTTTTTTTTTTTCCGCAGCTGGCTGGGACAGGGTTCTGAACCCTTGACCTTGGTGTTACAAGGTGGCGCTCTAATCAACTGAGTTAACTGGCCAGCTAAAGTCATTTATCTGTTTTGTTACATATAGCCCTGCTCTGAATGTGGCCTCTAGTTCTCCTGCTCCGAGGTCACTATTATCTCTGTTTTATCCAGAAGCCCACTCAGAGGGAAAGTCACTTACCCAAGAATACGGAGCTAGGGAGTGTGAGGACCGGGATTCCAATCCAGAGCTATCTGCCTCTAAAACCCAGCCCCTAAACCTGGATGTCTAGGGGCTCCTGATGGGACAGATGCGGCAGCCACGACTTGCAGCCTCACCCGGGTACTCTTCTTCATGGGGTTGCCCAGCTCACACAGAACCACCCTGGTCTCGTTCTCCTTCTTCTGGTTACAGCTGAGCCTCTCAAAGCCCTTCAGAAAGGCAGTTGCAAGAAAGAAGGTGGTTACAGAGCATCCCACATAGATTTAAGCTCCCTTGGAAAGTCTGGGAAACACTTTTGTGCCGGAGTGGGGAAGGGAGTTCCTTGGGGTGGGACTTCAAGGGACCATCACGTTCTACTTTATGCATTGCTGTAGCACGTTATTAATTTTTTAATGAATTTTCATCTGGAAATAAAAAACATGAACCATTACATAGAGTATGACCCAATTATTATAGACTATGTTAAAAAATAAACATATACCTATGTAAGTGCCAGTCAGTGTTGGGAAAAATGACTGGAAGGAAATCCAACAAATGTTAACAGAGGGCCGGCCCGTGGCTCACTCGGGAGAGTGCGGTGCTGAGAACACCAAGGCCCCGGGTTCGCCGGAGTGGGGAAGGGAGTTCCTTGGGGTGGGACTTCAAGGGACCATCATGTTCTACTTTATGCATTGCTGTAGCACGTTATTAATTTTTTAATGAATTTTCATCTTGGAAATAAAAAATATGAACCATTACATAGAGTATGACCCAATTATTATACACTATGTTAAAAAATAAACATATACCTATGTAAGTGCCAGTCAGTGTTGGGAAAAATGACTGGAAGGAAATCCACCAAATGTTAACAGAGGTTCCTGTTAACATCTGGCTCCTGAGCCTTTTGGGGTGGGTTGGGGGAGGCTCAGAAATCTTTTTTCGGGCCGGCCTGTGGCTCACTCGGGAGAGTGCGGTGCTGATAGCACCAGGGCCACGGGTTCGGATCCCATATATAGGGATGGCCGGTTTGTATGTTAAAAAATAAACATATACCTAT
Source organism: Galeopterus variegatus (assembly GCF_000696425.1). Lineage (NCBI taxonomy): Eukaryota > Metazoa > Chordata > Mammalia > Dermoptera > Cynocephalidae > Galeopterus > Galeopterus variegatus. Next base: position 75,640 of record NW_007732514.1, on the reverse strand, counting down.
GTAAGTGCCAGTCAGTGTTGGGAAAAATGACTGGAAGGAAATCCACCAAATGTTAACAGAGGTTCCTGTTAACATCTGGCTCCTGAGCCTTTTGGGGTGGGTTGGGGGAGGCTATAATAGACTGCTCAAATTTTTGTGCCACTAGCAAGACTCCTCTTCCAAATTAAAACAAATTACATCTTTTAAGCAAAGCATAAGAGAAGTGGAAACTCTTGGGGTGAGAGACAAGAGTCAAGGCTCCTGTACCTCCCAGGTCTCTGGTAATGTCCCCAGTGTGGGGGCCTCACCTCCATGTTGCTGAGGGCCTGCATGTAGTGGGCACCTGGGGGCAGGTGAACGGCCAGCTCTGCCTCGTAGGCCCCCTCACCCTCGTTGGCTGCATCCACCTGCAGCTCCAGCACATTATCAGTGCCAACTAGCAGCGGGGAGCCTGTCCTGTGGAGGGAAAGGGGTGAAGCCAGCGAGGCTGGGTCCAGGCCTAGGGTCTGGGAGGAGATGAGGGGACTCAGGTGGCGAGTGGTTATCAATGGTGCAAAGAGGGCCAGGGTAGGATAGACTGAGAGGTCCCCTCACACGTTGACAGCGAGCTGCAGCTGGGGGACACACACACCATCTTCCCCACAGTCCAGGACGATGCGTGTCTAGAGGAAGCACAGCAGGGCGTGCGGGTAAGCTGGGGCAGGTGGGGCTTGGAGGTCACATAAGGGTTAGGAACACAACAGTGGACTGGGGATTTACATCAGGGCTTAGGAAAAGAGGAGATCTAAGAATGAAAAGGAGTTTGGAGATGACATCAGGGTTTTGGGGTTTATATGAAGGTTTGGGACAATGTCAGGGTTTTGATGGTGATATTAGGATTTATGGGCTTGTATCAGAATTTAGGGGATATTGACATTCTGGGGTTCCATTAGGGTTAAGAGTGACATCAGATAGCAGCGGCAACATCAAGGTTTTGGGGTTCACATTACAACTTAGGCACTAACTCAAACCCTGACTTTCTGTCAGGGGTCCTGCACCTCCCCTGCCTGCCCCACCTGCTCCTGGATATGGGTGTCTCCATGTAGCATGAGAGCAGGGGCTATTCCAGCCTTCTCGGGCTGCAGGGACACGTTGAGGCTGAGCACAATGGGGCTCAGCTTGTCCCGGAATTCCGCCTCGTCCTAGGAGGGGACAAGAGTCAGGCCATCTTGCTACCATGCACACCACACCTTCTCCTAGCCAGTATAGACCATTCCCTACTGACCACTACTAAACCCCAGCACCTAGCCCAGTGCCCCAGGGCTGGATGAACAAGTCTGGTAGGTGAACTCTGCACACCCAGCCCTGCCGATCCCTAGCCTGGGCATACTCGAAGGAAGGCCGTGGTGGTGTGGCAGACGGGGCTGTGCTTTCCGCTCAGGTCCAGGCTCTGGGTGAAGCCTGCCTGTTGAGAGTTCAGCAGTAGCACCCGCCGGCCCTGGCGGGTCTTTTGCCGGTCCAGCTGCAGCTCAGCATTTAGGTCTGGCAGGGCAAGCAGAAAGGGTCAGGATCTCCCTGGCCAGCCTCTGCGGGGAGCCCAGGCCCACCTCCCTCCTGCCCCTTGTATGCCACTCACGCAGCTTCTGAGGAATGTTGTGCCCAGTGACTCCCACACACATTTGGATGTCGAAGCTGCAAAGACATGAGTGGGGCTCAGGGACTAGGGCCTCCCAAGGTCCCAGATCCGGCCTGGCCCATTCCCTCCACCTCCTCACCAGCTCACTGGTGTCTTGGTTTGTTGCAGGACACAATTCTTCACAGCAGGATTCAGCGAATCTTGCACCAGCAGCTGAACAGTGGCCTTCACCACCGGCTGAGCTCTGGTGGATGGGCGGGTCTTGCCACTGTGTCCCCTCCTTGTCCAGCCTCCTCTGATGCTGTGGGCCCTTCCCCACCCCAGCCAGCTCCTGGAGCCACTGCTCACCTGTACACAATCACCTTGTTGGCCTCGTAAGCTCCCACCAGCAGGTCTATAGACAATGGGGGAGGGGTCAGAATTGGCAATTAGAGAGGGCATAGGGTCCTCATCTCATATTCCTAAGGGTTCCTATACCACCTCCCCCATTGGAAGTTTGACCTAGCCCCCCTGGCATTCCAGTTGTACAGACAGCTCAGAGCCCACAGTGGGGCACCAGGTCAGGCAGGGGCCCCTGCTGTATCTCTCAGCACTTCCAACAAATGCCCAAGGGTCTTTCTTGTTTAGATGGAGGCAGTCCAGGGGCACCTGGGTATCCGTTGTCATCGATGTCTACAGCACCTCGCAGGGAGAAGCCAAAGCCAGAGCGTGTGGGGAAGGGGCTGTCCAGGACCTGGGAGGGGCGTGAGCTCAGCCCCTCATTCCCACCCAGGAACACCAGCACTTGGCCCCGACCACTGGGACCCCCGTAGGGGGCGGCTACTGCAACATCTGGAAGGAGTAAGAGAAAGGGAGTAGCAGTTTGTTACTCAGTCTCCCCCAGATGACTCTGTAAAACTTTCCTGAGCTCCTTCTCTGGGCAGACCCCAGTAGACCAGGAAAGGGGTACAAAGTCTGAGTCAAGGAGTCAAGTGACCTGCCACCAAGGAATTTACAATCAGGTAGGAGACCCTCAAGTAGGATTGGTACAAAATAGTAACAGTCTTCACTATTTATTGAGGAAAATATATTGACAAGATTTTATTTCATACTGAAAATTAGGCCTTATTATTCCCATTTTAGATAAGAAAACTGAGTACCAGAAGATTGAGTAATTGAGACCTATTAAATACTGGCCCCCTCTTTCCCTAGGGACCTTCACTCCATTCCACTTCCATCATGCAAATTCAGAGCTACCCATGGGCTCGTTATCACTAATAACTTTTTTTTTCATGGCTGGCGGGTAAGGGGATCCAAACCCTTGACTTTGGTATTATAACACCGTGCTCTAACCACCTAAGCTAACCGGCCAGGCCATCACCAATAACTTTCAAGATCACCTTTGAAAATGTATTTGTTAATCACCATAATCTTATTATTTTGTAAGAATCGATTCTTATCACTGTCACCAATGACCTCTTTCCTGTTAAAGCCCATGAATCTTCTCCAGCCCTAATCGTAGCTTTCATCAGCATCAGGAACCACTGAGCCCTCCCGCCCACCTCCTCCTGCTTAAAGCATTCTCTTCCTTTGAGTTCTGAGCCATCAGATCTCCTGGCTTCCCTCCTCTCTCTCTTGACACTCTTTCTCTGTTTCCTTCCCAGACTCGCCTCCTCTAGTAGTCCCCTAAATATTCTTGCTTCCCAGGGCTCTATCCTGGGCATCTTCTCATTTTACCCTCCCCAATCCCCTTCCTGCCATTCAGATCTCTCTCGTGGAAGTGGGGGAAGTAACACCCAAGTTTTCTCTGGTCATTTCTGCCTGATGCTCCCAAGCCCTTCAAGCTCAACAGGTCCAGAACTGAACTGCTGATCTCTGTCCTCCCACCCCAGACCTGCTCCATGGCCTGAGTTCCAGTCAGTGAAGAGCACCATCACCCACCCAATTCCTCTCTCTCCCTTAGCCCCACACCCAGTCTCTCATCAAGTCCTAAATAGCTGTGAAGTCACCCTCATCTCTAACTCTATGGCCAAAATCCACATGCAGGTGGTCACTATCTCTTGGAACTGGTCTCCTTTAACTCAGCAGACTGCACGTCTAAACTACATATATGATAAGGTCACTGCTTGCCCTCAGGTCAAGTCCATACTTTCTGTGGTGGCTGGTAACCCCTTTGCAGCAAGTGGGGATCCTCTTTTCCCTCACCATTGTAGCCATCGCGGTCGAGGTCGCCCAGGGGCGCGATGGCCGAGCCGAATCGCCCATAGAGATGTGTGCCTGTCAGCAGGAGGCTTGGGGTGCCCAGGGCGTGGGGGCCTCGGGACTGCAGGAACAAGTACACACGCCCCACCTCGGCCAGCTTGCGGCCCGCCCAGCTCGCCATGTACAGTGGAGCGCCCACCAGCAGGTCTTGCCTCCTGCGGGCCAGGTGGGTGGTTATATGGGGTCGGGCTATGGGGATCCTGGGTGCTAGAGCCAAATCTCACCCACTCTCGCCCTCCGCTTTCCTGGGTAGTCACGTGAGAGTGGGGGCTAGGAAAGGGAGAAACCGAGGGCGTCTCCTGCCTCTGGTAATTAGGAGCCAACTGGGTAGGGGTGGGGTGTCCCCCTCCTCACCCATCCCCATTGACGTCAGTGACGGCCACTGAGTGCCCAAAATACGAAGCCATCTGCAAGAAGATGAGGAGCCCCTTAATTCACGCCTCCAGACCCAGCACCCTCTCCGAGACAGCAGCAATTACATCCCGCGGGATATCCTGGGGTCTCCGTCCCCTGCTTTGGCCGCTCACACCGGGACCCAACCTCACCTGCTCTCCGTGCAGCCGGTGCAGCGTCTGGTAGTAGGAGTCCATAACTTCCACCTGCACCGACAGCGCATGGGAGCGCGTCATTATTGCTCCTACCACAGCCATCCGTTCCAGGGGAGGAAGGGAAGGAGTTGGGGGGCGGGGGACACTCACCGCTCCCAGGGTCCAGCTCCAAGTGGGGGCACCGAGGACATACTCTGGGGAGAGCCGGGCTCAGCAAATGAGGTCCTGAGACCTCTCGTCCCTTATCCCACACCCAGGGGAGATGTTGGTGCTGGGAGATTTCTGCGCCCACAGGAGATTTCAGGGAGGTGCTCCTCCCCGGGTTGGGCTCCCCAACTCCCGCCCCTAGATGGATTTCTTGCCTGTAGTGCTGAGATCCCCGTCGAACTCTCCCACAGCCACCGAGTACCCTGAGGACATAGTTTAAATTAGTCTCTCTGGAAGGACGAAGCAGAGGGAGGCCGAGGGCAAGCAAGGAGGGGACTCACAGACCACCTAGTCCAACCCTGCATCGTGCAGATGGTGAAACTGAGGCCATCAAGAGGCCAAGACCTGCCCTAAGCTGTTCTGCGAGTCCCTGGCGCGAAGGGCGAGGCGGGGCGCATGGGACTTGCGCAGCCCGCGGGGGAAGCTGCAGGAAAAAGGGCAGAGGCGCCTTAGCCGCTGGGGCTGGCCAGCTTGGGTTGGCATGGAGGTTCCCGCAAGGACCCGACCAGCTGGCGTGGGCAGTGCCACTTAAGTGCTGGGAAGCCTGGAAGGGAGGTGCCAGGGTTACCCCGGTAGCTGTCGAAATACTCTGGGTCGCTGGAGTCGAACGTGAAGCGCTGGTTGGGTACGTGCCACAAAAGGGTGCCCGGCCGGTAATTCGAGACGATATTGGCAATTGGAGCTCGGACCAGAAGACCTAGGGCGCGAGGGACAGGCGGTGTGGGGGCCCAGACGCCTGGAGTCTCCCCAGGCCGCAAAAACGGAGGGAGGCGGACGGATAGGTACGTACCTAAGAAAAAATAGCCGCCAGGGGCCCCAAGCACCAGCTCCCCAGCCTGAAAGGGAAGCCCTAGAGGTGACAGGGCGCCCTGATCGGAGGCTGCCCCCACGCGGCTTTTGCATCCTACTTGCCTGGGTGATCACGGAGCTGAATCCCGCTTCGCAGTAGCGCCTGTCTCCACCTAGAGGAGACAAGGAGGACGGGTCAGCAAAGGGGCTGATGAAGGAGCGTGCACTGCAGCCTGGAGCCTGGCTCCGGCGGAATCCTGCAGGGGCGGGGCTAGGGCGAGTGCTGGGGCGCGGCCTAAATCGGTGCGAGAGGGGCGGGGCCAGGGGCGGGGCCATTGGGCGATGCTGGGTTGAAAGCAGGCCCGGGATCGCTGGGGGAGGGAACAGGTTAAGGGCGGGGCTAAGCGGGGCCAAGAGGGCGGAGCTTACTAAACTTATACTGTACGTAAACGTCGCCCATGGTGTTGGCCCGACAGGGAGAGTACTCCGCGCGCCGGCCGTCTTGAAGCTGAGCCACGAAGCAGCCACCTACGGGCGTCTTCTCAGCTTCCTCGGCATTTTCTAGCACATTCCAGTGCTGCCAAGGGGCGCAGGCCTGGAGCAGAGCCATAGGAGAGTGGGGAAAGGCGCGAGCCTGGGGCACCCCTCTCCCCACGTGTCCCTGCCCCCGACTGTTCCCTGTGCCCTGTCCTGCGACGCCCACCACAATGACGTCGCTCCAGCTGACGACCGACGCTCCCAGTCCTTGCCGGGCCTTGAAGGTTTTGAAAGTTTGGGAGCCTACTTTTCGGGTCTCATCACCTGGGGTGCACAAGAAGGGGCGGGGAGCTGAAGCCCGGCCGTCCTCGTCCCTTTAATCCCTTCCTTCTCCCCTTTGCCTGGGACTTACTAAGGTCGAAGTGCAGAGAGTTGCACTGGCCACCGTCGGCCTTCCAGGGGCACAGAAACACACCGCCTGTCTCCTCCTGGCTGCGGCCCAGGGTCCGCGGGGCGCCCACCACGACAGCCACGCTGCGTAGGAAAGCCGAGTCAGCGCGGCGCAGGTTTAGGCGGATCCAGTGCTCCAGGGCCCAAACTGGGAGCACTACTGGAAAAGCGGTGCGGAGCGGAGGGGACTGGACCATCTTTCCTCAGCGAAACCTCACAGACCATCGAGGCCAACTTCTTCATTTTATGGACAGCGAAACTGACTCATCGAGAGAAATCACGTGCCTAAATAACCCAGCGAGTGGAGATTAAAGCTGGGGCTATAACCATTGGTTTATAACCATTTTGGACCTTGAGAGAATTACATTAAGTGTAACGAGTCAGGCACAGAAAGAGAAATACCACAGGTTCTCACTTATTGGTGGGAGATAAAAATAAATAAATTCACACACACACACACACACACAAAAAAAAAAAACCGGGGGGGGGGGGAGGGGAA
>NW_007732514.1:24814-68825 GCF_000696425.1 Galeopterus variegatus | reverse complement strand
AAAAAAAAAAAAAAAAAAAAAAAAAAAAAAAAAAAAAAACAAAAAAAAAAAAAAACAGCGGGGGGGGGGGGGGGGAGGAGAAGAAGACATAACAACTACAATTCCTTGAAGTTGACACGACAAGCAAACAGAAAGGACATTGTTGGGTGGGAGGGGGAGTGGGAGGAGGAGGGAGGGAGGTTTTGGTAATGGGCCACAATAATCAACCACATTGTATATTGACAAAATAAAATTTAAAAAAAAATTCTCCACCTTTACAACTCTTAAAAAAAAAAAAAAAACATTTGGTTTGATATCCTGTGAAGACCACCTGAGCATTGCACACCATCTCCACCCTCCCACCCCCAACAAAAACCAGGGGTTCACATGCTCCCTAGAACGTCTGTCTACTTAGACTGTTACAGATCCCGTCCTGAGAGCTGGCTTTAATGGTGACGAATGAGGGCATCTCTGCTGATAGAGCTGAGGTCCCTAGCAGATCTAGGTTTATTTATTTATTTTTATTTTTATTTTTTTTAAAAGATGACCGGTAAGGGGATCTTATTAACCCTTGGCTTGGTGTTGTCAGCACCACGCTCAGCCAGTGAGCGAACCAGCCATCCCTATATAGGATCCGAACCTGGGGCCTTGGTGTTATCAGCACCACACTCCCGAGTGAGCCATGGGCCGGCCCGCAGATCTAGGTTTAAATCACGATTCTGCCGTATGTAAAATAGGGATAATACAAACCAATCAATGCTGTTAGGAGCAGTAAATGTAATGAATGCATGAGGGACATTTAGCATGGTCCTAGCCAGATACAGTACATAAAAAGTGCTTTTGAAAAAATGCTATAATATTTTTTAGCAAGCAGGATGTTTATTAAGTAGTGTCCATGGGAGCACTACTTGTAGAAACAAGGGGAAAGAAGCAGGAGTGTGCAGAGGAAGGAATTAAGCTGAGATTCAGGTCCAATGACAGCTGTGAGCCAATACCCCAGGAACGCTGGACGTAGAATCCTTCAGAATTGTTAGAATTGGGGCCAGCCCGTGGCTCACTCGGGAGAGTGCGGTGCTGATAACACCAAGGCCACGGGTTCGGATCCTATATAGGGATGGCCGGTTGGCTCACTAGCTGAGCGTGGTGTTGACAACACCAAGCCAAGGGTTGAGATCACCTACACACCATATACATGCTTGAAGTTCCCCTGATGACACCAAGGCCACGGGTTCGGATCCTATATAGGGATGGCCGGTTGGCTCACTAGCTGAGCGTGGTGTTGACAACACCAAGCCAAGGGTTGAGATCCCCTTACCGGTCATCTTTAAAAAAAAAAAAAGAATTGTTAGAATTGAGGGTAGATGGCTGGACGCTAAACCTTGCCATCCCCCTTCGGTTATTGGATCTCAGCCACCTTGGGACAGAAACTTGACTTTGGGTGAAGTAGCTTTCTTCCGCAGAGAAAATCCCCAAGTGGCTGACACTTGAAGGCTATCTGCCGTTGCCACTCTCGGAAGCTGAGCAACACACTGTCCAGCACAATAAATAGCTCAGGATAACACAGCTATAAAGAAGCCAGGACTCTCATCCTGACAGTTCGATTCCAAAGCCTGATCAATACTAACCATTAATTATCTATTGCTTTTTTTCAAATACCTATAATTTTGACTGGGATGAGAGGAATGAAGTAGAAAAGCAAGGTGGAGATGTGTAGACAATTTTAGTTTTGCAAATCAATTTAGGACACATGCTCCTCTCTATTTTGAGGGGATGAGGGTGCAGTGGGTCATACAACTGACCCTTGGGGGAAAAAATATGGCATCAACTTTTGTCTTCCCTTTGTTCTTTCTATAGTTTCATTGTCCATCCCCCCATTGGTGCCCCTCCCTGACACCCTCACCTGAGTCAACCCTCCCCAGCATTCCTGACAGGAGCTCAACCCAAATAGACCCCAGAAGTCACCTTGTTCAACTGCTGTCACAAATGGGGAACTCGAGACCCACAGAAGCAGTGATGAGGGGGAGGGTACTTCTTTCTCCTAATACCCGAACTTCCCCCAGCGCTCACCTTCCATGGCTGTCCTTGTGGAAGTCCAATGAAAACCCAAAGTGGCTGCCATTGGGGCCTGTATAGAAGGTGAGCCGCATGGGGTCCAAGTTCAAGGCCCAGGCTAGAGGGGCAGTACCAGGTCCCAAGAGCAGCAGCGCCCACTCCAGAAGCCAGAGAGCATGCAGTGGACACAAAGCTCTGGTCATCTTCCTTCTCTCACAACCTCCTAGGCAAGAATGGGCCAGCTCCTTCCACTTCCCTTCGGTCTCCACCACAGGAAGTCTTTTCTTATCAAACTGGAACCCAAAGCAGTGGGCAGGGCAAAGGGCTCTAGTCCCTGGACCCATATGGTCTCTAGGATTGCCAGGAAGGAGGTGAGGCCGGGGTTGGGGGGCAGCAGGGGAAGACTTATGGCTGAGAGCCATGACTCCTCCCTTTTCCTGAGAGTTTATCACCAAGTCCTGTTGGTTCTGCCTCTCAGCTGTCTCTCGAATTTTCATCCCATCTCTATTACTTCTAGTGGGCTAGTCCAAGCCAACATCGCTTTCTGCTTGAGATAGCTCAGTTATGAACTAGTTGGCCCACACCACACAACTCCACTCTAGCGCACAGTTCTACAGCTCCTCCCTCTCCCATCCAGTTGGCTGCACTGCTGTGTCACTTTGTGACTTGGCCAGAGGTGGGGGAAGGAGTAAGGAAGCTGCTGCTCCCTGATAAGACCTGAGGTTGCCATATCCTTTTGGATAAGGCACTTATCCAACTTCCTCCTTCTAGGGCCTCTGGCAGCCTCGCACAGCAGCTTCCTCACTCCTCCTCCATCTTGAGCCAAGTCTTACCGTAGCCACAGCAGTGCAGCCGGTGCTGAGGAAAGGGTGGTGAATAGATCTTGGCCAAAGGGGAAAGCCGATGGGGATAAAATGGAATCATTCCAGGGTGTTCTGGCTCACAGGCTCTGATATCATGCACCCCTCACGCCTCCCTGGGTGACAGAGCTCTTTCTCAACTATCAAGACTTGATTCTCATTGGGGTCATTGGTCAGGGGAAGCTTCCCCTGGCTCCTCAGGCTGGCAACCTAGGCTAACATACATGGGCACAGCCCTGATCACACTTTTTAGTCATAATCTGTTCACTGGATTGTGTAAATAAATCCCTTGAGAGCAAGGTTCCTTTTGGCAGTCTCAGGGCCTAGCCAAGAGCCCGTGTAGGAGGTATTGCTGAAAGACTGAATGGAAGCATGCACTAAGGATGGAAGATGCAAACACAGAATGACAAAGGAGAAAGAGATGAATTTCAAGCAGAAAGGCAGTCATTTTCTATGGATAAAGAGCAGGAGTGCTAAGTCTTACTGGCATTGTATGCCTTCCCAAAAGAGCAGGTTCTCAGGAAGGAGATTCAAGAAGTCTGCTAGGGGCACAGGAACATAGCCACATCCTCCATTTGATCTCTATTTTCTGATCAAACTTAACCGATGTCTTATCCTACTCAACCACCCTGCGCCATTCTGGACTCCCCTCGGTTCCTCCCTCTTCATACTTCACCTCAGCACACAGCTGAAAGCCTTATCTAAGCTAAAAGCTCCTTGAACTTTAGTCTGGGCCTTCTTCACTGCTGAATTTCCAATGCCAATTTCATGGTCGGCCTGTAATACATTTGTTAGAATGAATACTTAACCCAGTCCTCCACTTACCCTCCATCCTCCCACTGTCCTCAACTGCGTGGTTACTGTATCAGTATTACTAGTATACTCTGTACAGCCCAATATCAACTTATATTTAACTCGAATTTTCAGTAAGTACTTACTCAGTTCAAGGCACTGTGTTGATAAGGGATACAAAGATAACCTTCAAAGATCCTTAATGACCTTGGTTCAGAGGGTGTTAAGACATGAACCCATATAACTGCAGCAGAGGGCAGTAAAGCATGCCTTGAAAAAGACAGAGATTATGAAAGTCGCTTACATCATTTGTTCCTCATAACAACCCTATGCAACAGGTACTACTAAGTCCATTTTATAAACTCAAAAACTGTGGCACAAAAAAGTTTTAGGCAAATTGTCCAAGTTTACAAAGCTAGTGGATAGCAAAACTAGAATTCAAACACAGGTTGCACTTGAACTCTTGTTGCAGTTGCCTCTTATCAGAGAATCAAGGGGGTTTAAAGGAATAACAAGTAAAGAGAGCAGTAAAAGAACACAGAGGTCAAGTAGAGGGAAGGGCAAGTAGTTGACTCAGCATAGTGCCTGAAGGGGTGGAGTGGGGAATGAGGGTGGAAAGGCAGGCTGGGGTCAAATCATTGGGGGTCCTCGAGTGTCATATTAAGAAATTTAAACTTTAATCCATAAGAGATGGAGATACATAAAGATTTCTTAAGTGTGGGAATAAGAGATCCAATGATCAATTGTGCTCCAATTTGCGAGATCACACTGGCTGCCTCTGGATAGATGGAACTGGAAAGACAAGACTTAGGGAAGACCAGATGGGTGGTGACTGCAATCCTCTGGGTTAAAGGTGATGAGGCCTGACTGGAGTACTAATGGAAAGAATAAAAGAGAGGGTAGAAATTACAGAATTACTAACTGGATGTGGGAGGGAGGCGCTAAATATAATTCAAAGCTTTGGTGCCTGGCTGGTACCATTTTGCTAATGGTACAGTGGTACCACCAACTAAAATTAACCACAGGTGGAGTGAGGATCAGGTTTTTGGGGGGAAGGTGGAGGAAGAGCGAGCAAGGGAGTGCTGACACGTCGTTCCCACCCTCCTATCCCATCAGCCAGAGTCCTAGAATCCCTCAATGAATTCAGAGTTCTGTTAAGGCTTCATTTAGTCAACAATGATTGAATTTCTTCTATGTGCCTGGCACTGAGCTAGGTGATGTGCAGGTTAGAGAAATTTTTAAAAATCATTTTTGAATGTTTCCTTGCTAAATCTTGATGCATAATCCTCAGTTAATGGTATTTTACTTTGCTCATATCTTTCCTGAACATATATAATCAAAATGTTTACTATGTACTTAACTCTATGTAAGATATCCTAAGGGGTAAGAAAAAATAAAAAATAAAAAGAATCAGTCCCTGTCCTCTCAGAACTCACACTTTTACTGGGGAGCAATGAATACAAAATAAATTGCACTCAGATTTTGAAAAGCCAGTAAGTTTACATAAGACAGGGAATTAGGTCCCAGGTCAAGGAGATTAGCCAGGAAAATGATGCAATAATTCAGACATAAATTGATAAGGGTAAGATGTATATATATATATATATATATATTTTTTTTTAAAAGATGACCGGTAAGGGGATCTTAACCCTTGACTTGGTGTTGTCAAAGGTATATATATATATATATATATATATATTTTTAAAAGATGACCGGTAAGGGGATCTTAACCCTTGACTTGGTGTTGTCAGCACCACGCTCAGCCAGTGAGCGAACCGGTCATCCCTATATGGGATCCGAACCCGGGGCCTTGGTATTATCAGCACCACACTCTCCCGAGTGAGCCACGGGCCGGCCCATGAGATGAAGGTATCTCTTGCAAATAAGAATGGGAATAGTTGACAAGGCTTGAATTAGTAATTAAGTGTAGATCAAAGAGTACTTCCATGTTTCAAGCAGAGGTGGCTGAGGCCTTATCAGAACCAGGGAGCTGCACGAAACTTCACATAGCACATGGGCCAGTCTGCCTCTTTCACCTTCCAGGCTCTCAGAAAACCACTTTTTAAGGCCAGTCTGTGGCTCACTTGGGAGAGTGTGGTGCTGATAACACCAAGGCCATGGGTTCGGATCCCTATATAGGGATGGCCGTTAGCTCACTTGGGAGAGCGTGATGCTGACAACACCAAGTCAAGGGTTAAGATCACCTTATCGATCATCTTTAAAAAAAAAAAAAAAAAAGGAAAGAAAATCACCTTTTATTTTCTAACATTCTCTCTTTCTAGGAAGGGATCTTTACTATTTTAGGAAAGTAGGCATATCTGAGCACCCACCCCTAGGTTCAAGTTGAATAGCTTCTCTGTAGTCGAGGGGAAAACACAGTTGTATCACAGATGGGAGGAAAGTAGGAATTGCACAACTCCTTGAAAGGGTAAAGAAGAGGGGGAAACTAATTTATCACTTCAAATCTATGGTAGCTTTCCATGTTAAACTTTCCCTATCTTTTGTGATTTTTTGATATGGAAGAGTAGGGGTTTTTATTTCCTCAGTAACAATTAGGGCATATTTCCTTATACCAGGTAGATGCACTCAAACATTGCAGTGGTATTAAAGGGTAGAAGAGAGTAATTCGAGCCTGGTATACAGAACCCAGATGGAGGGCAAAGGCCAGGCAGATGACTCCTGTAATCTCACTGCCCTTAAATTAATCCAAAATCCTAAAAATCAAAGCCAGAAATTCCAAAGCAATTTAGTGAGCACCTACATGCCATATATTTTACTACACGCAGATTATACATCTAAAATTTAAGAAAAGAGAATACAAGAAAATTCTTGAGGGAAAGGAGTGGAAAGGAGGTGCACATTCCACATTCCAAGACATCTACCTAAGACTGAGAGAAAAAAAAATTTTTTTAAAAGATGACTGGTAAGGGGATCCCAACCCTTGTCTTGGTGTTGTCAGCACCACGCTCTCCCAAGTGAGCTAATGGGCCATTCCTATATAGGGATCTGAACCCGTGGCCTTGGTGTTATCAGCACCACACTCTCCCAAGTGAGCCTCGGGCCGGCCCAGACTGAGAGAAATTTTACCATTACTTCCTCCCACAGCCATAATCTTTCCCCTTCCTTGGGCAGCCTGAGCTTTCAGAAGCACAATTCCCAACATCTCAAACTGGCTCACAAGAATCTATTCCTTGATAACTTCAAACAAGATGTTATTTGTAACCCAAAACTCCAACCCTTCCCAACTTGAGTGGATGGGGCAGCAATCAAGACAGACTCTGTTAAGTTTCCACAAATCATTGGTTTATTAGAAAGTTCCTTTCCCTCATTTTACAGCATATATATCTCTATCATATGTGATAAAGTTAAATACAATCTGTTATGCCTGTAAGCAAGGATAGGTTATTTTGTTTTCCTTTTTTTTGTTGTTGTTTTAAAATTACTATTCTGGAAGTTAAAGAAAACTGCCCCCAGGAAGGCAGAGAGGTGGCCAGAGTATGGCTCAATCTACAAACTAATGGGAAGCAGCACAAAAATGTTAATACTGTATTATTTAAGTATTTACATGGGCTGAAAGCAAAGAAAAATGAGTTCACTTCAGATATTTCATTTTTCCAGTGCTAGTTTATCCAATAAGTAATGCTTCTGAATTAGACGAGGAGCACTGAACAGGTAGGAGGGGGGCTCAGTCTAGAGCCTTGTTTGCCCAGCACTTGCTTCTCATAAACTCAAAAGGTTTCTCTTTTGAGAACTTGAGAAGGCAGGAACAGAGCCTTGGCCCAGGTAACTATAGTTTGCTTTTCCTGTCAGGTGACCACCCAACCAATTCTAGCCATAGGAATAGGTAGGGAAATGCCAAAGAGGTAACTGCTAACTAACTACACCAATGGAGATGGGACCCGCAATACAAGCACCTTTGGGTCAGTGTGTTAATTAGGGCTGAGAGCCTGGGTGAAAGGCAAGAAGAGAGGAAGAGGGGTTGAGGTGGTAATTCCTCTGATCAGTGTCATAGGAGAAAGAAAAAAAGGAAACTTCACTGCTTAAACTGAGCTGGACAGAAGGCATGGAAACTATGAAGCAAAATAATTTGAAGTATCTATAAATGTGCTCACCTCCCAACAAAACGAGAAAAAACTGTCCCAACTCTATCATCCTCCAGTCTACTTTTACTTCAGTTTCTAGCCAACCCAAAAGGCACATTAAAAAAAACTGTCAGAGGGGCAAAGTACTAGGAAGGCAAATTGACTGGAACAAGGTATCCAGGGAAACCCAGGAATACCCCCAATCACTGCATCTCACTGCTTCCAGAGAATAAAGCTGTTGAATTTCCCCTTTCTCCTCTGTGGGATCCACCTGTTTCTCTGTATAAAACAACAAAGCACGTGAGCGAGACTGTCAAAACTGACACCCCCAGCTGTCTGCTGCCCATTAGCTCAAAAATCCCAGTGCTGGGGTACCATTTAATGCAAATTACTTAACATTTTGTCCCAGCAAAAAATGTTTTAACATTTTTATAGTTCATAACTTCAAAAAATACATGAGCTTGATAAAATATACATGCTTACTCATTTTTGCATCTAGCAGAAAACAAAGTTTATTTTTTTTGTTTTCATTTTATAACCTTTAAAGTTTCTTAATTCAACTAGGGCAAACATATTTACACAAAGCCACCAGAACAAGGATCACTTAAAGAGCTGGATGTAAAAAATATTATTGCAGTATACTACAAATATGGAACCTTTTTTATATGAGCTACAAAAAGCAGCATTTATGTTTATAGAGTTCAGTGCAATTTTTTACATTAAAAAATCCTATAAATTAAGAGGGAAACATCAACATGACAGAAGAAAATATACCCTTCAGACACATGAGCTCCTCTCTGGGGAAGCACATGGGTGACTCTATGTTCCGCAGTTTCTATTCATGATAGAATCTTCTTTTCTGGGATATGCAGATGCCTCTTCTGGGATGAGGGACATGAGGACAACAGTGCCAAATATGTGTCTCTGTTTCTGTGGAAAGTGGATTGAACTGCAGCCTGAGTTGCATCTGGTTCCAGATCAGACTCCCTTTCCACCTCACCTGGGATATCATAAGGTTACCAAGGGATGGTCAAAGACAATGCCCAAAAGTGGTGCTTTCACCGCTGGAGAAACAGCTTGGCCTTCTTTGTGGCACTGAGAAGGAAGGAACAGATGTGCCCACAGCAAGGGCTTTGGTGACAACCCACCAACCAGAGAGGGAGAAAATGTTTTAAAATCTACAGAAGGGAAGAGCAGAGAATAAAAAGTAGAGGAGGAGGGGACTATCTAAACTTGACAGTTTGGAGATGTTGCTGCAAAGGGGTATATAGCACTTACTGGTGTTCCCTAGCTTAGAAACACAGGAGAGGGAGGAACAGATAGAAAGGAGGAAAGGGAAAAAAAAAAAGTCCCTGATAGTAAACCCAAAGCAAACCTCAAATCTAAACCCATCCCTGCAAGCCAAAACTCGATTCTTTGGCTGTCAGACACTGTCCATCCCATCTTCTACTTACTGGCATTAATGGCTCAACACCCCAAAGGGAAGATTTATGGGCCACCTTCCCTGGTCCTACCTAGGTTCCCATCCCCTAACTCATGTGCCATGGCTGGGGGGGTGCTGCAGGTCCTGACCTGAGAAGATGGGATGAAGTAGTGGGTGAAGGTGGAGGGCAGTGGCAGCTGCTGCAGCAGGCCGTGGGGCAAGGAGGGTAGGGTAGAGGGCAGCATGTGGGACAGGGTGGAAGGTGAAGGGCCCAGGATGAATGGCTGAGGCGGGAATGATGTGGATGGGATGGCTAGCGAGAAAGGTGGCGGGGTGGCCAGGGATAATTGAGTGAGTGAGGTGGGACAAAGAAATGGGGGTCAGATGGGGCTGGGGAATATGATGCACTTGGGCAAGTGGCTGGGGATGAGGGTGGGGGTGAATGCCAATGGCGGCAGCAGCTGCTGCAGCATGATGTTGTAGGATGGCATGCTGAACAGTTGTGATGGAGGTGGCAGAGGCTGTAGCTGGCTGCTGGATGTGGATGGGCTGCAGGGCTGGTGTAGCTGGGGCCAGGGCAGCTGAGGCTGGAAAGGCCTTTACTTGCTTGGCCAGAAGCTGCTGCTGGATGTGTTGCTGAGCAGCCTGCTGGAGCTTGCTGTACTTCTCCATCTCCTCAGGGGTGAATGTGATGGGCTGACTCTCCAAGGGGGCCAGCGAAGCATCCTCAGCCCCGTCTGTTGATTCAATACTAGGTTCCCCACTGGGAGGTGCATAACTAGGGAAGTGCTCAAGGTCTGGTGCTATAGGCAGCAAGCTGGATTCCACAGGGCCTGGTTGACTGCTGCTATCCAGGGACTCTAGGGTGTCTCCATCACTGGGGTCAGGGAGGTAGCTATGGGAAATGGCTGGGTCCCCAGGGTAGCAGTCAGAGTGTGCTGGGGTGCCTAGTAGAGCCACAGGGTGATCAGCAGTAGCTTCTTCAGACTTTGGCTCTTCAGGGGGTGGGTCTGGTAAGGGGCCAGCTGTTTCTTCTGAGGGAAACTGATGCCCGAATGGGGCCTCACTACTCCCTGGGAGCCCCTCTTCTGTCTCTGACTGTTCTTGCTCTTCCCCTCTTTCCAAGCCGGATTCTTCACATTTCTTGTTGCTGGGCTTTCGTGTAGCTGGGAGCTTCCCTATCAGTGGAAGGACAGGCTTATTGCCAAGAGAAGGAGGGAGCTTGGGTCCAAAGTAACCTTGTGGGGGGTCCTTGAGCTTCAGCCCAGCTTTATTAGGGGTGGCCAGCACCTCCTCGCTCACACTGGATTTCCTCTCCACTTTCCTTGACTGGATTTTCTCCAGTAGCAGTTTGGCGGTGACAGAGTTCTTGTCTTCAGGGCTGAAGTCACTTTCTGACCCCTTTCCTGTGCCAATGTTGCTGTTCTGGGAGGGTGGGCCTGTTCCTTTATTGTCATCTCCTCTGCCATCATCTTTCTTCCCAGGACCTTCTCCCCGGCCTGATCGGAAATAATGGGGGGACTGAGAGCGGTAGATCTTAGAGCGAATGAAGTCCCGACGCCCAGAACGCCTCTCCTCAGGGCTCTCATGACCCCATGATCCCTTCCTAGAGCCTGATCTCTGGGAAGGGCTTCTGGTGCTGCGGCTGCGATCCCGGCTATAGCTCCTGCTCCGCTGCCAGCTGTGGGCTGTGGTGCTGCGGCTTCTCCGCTTACTCCGACTGCGACTACAACTGCTGCTGCGGCTGCGGCCCCGGGATCTTGAGCGCTCCCTGGTATGACTCCGAGATCGGCTTCGGGACTGGCTGCAACTGAGGCTGTAATCATCATCAGAAGATGAATATTTGTGCCGCTTGGACCGGTGCTTGGAACTGGCATAGTCTGAGTCATCTGAGTCATGGGAGCGCTTAGAGTGTCTTCGTGATCGTTCACTATAGTCACTATAGCTATCATCAGAGTAACTGCGCTGTCTACTATAGCAGCTCTGGTCTGAAGAAGCATCTGAGCTACTTGAGTAAGAACGCCGGGAGGAACGGTGTGAGGAATGGCGTCGGCCAGACCGTGAGCGGCTATGGGAATGCTCACTGCCTGAGTCTTCCTCTTCCTCCTCCTCACTGTATTGGGATGGAGACTTCTGGTGTAGCTGGTGTGATGAAGCATCATCACTATCCTCACCTCCACTACTGGGTTGGCTCCGATGGCTAGACCGGCTGCTCCGTTTGGTACCAGCTCTTCGCTGGCAGGATGAAGTTGGAGGATCACCTTTGTGTTTCTTCCCACCATGATCTTGGGAGCTACTAGCCCCCCCACCTTCATCCTTCTTGCCACTACTCCCTTCTTCAGCAGGGAGGGATCTCCGCTGGGAGTCATCTTGAGTTCGCCGCCTTCTTCTTGGTGGTGCAGGGCTGCCGCTCCCAGGGGGTTCTGGTTTAGGTCCTCGTTCAGAATCTGCCGGGGCTGATGACTTATTCTTCTTTCGTTTTCGTTTTTTGCGCTTCTTAGATTTCTCCCCAGACTCTGCCTTAGAGCTTTTCTCTTCTGTATCGACCTTATGTTTCCGTTTGTGTTTGCTGGATTTTTTATGCTTCTTTTTCTTTTTGTGTCGGTGTGATTTCCCAGATCGTTCTTTCTTGCTAGGAAGGCTTCTCCCTGTCTCTTCTGTCTCTGACCCATGGCTCCCCCCAGGCTCCTGCTTGTGCAGGCTGCTACAGGCAGACCCTGAAGCAGGTGCATCCATTCTGCTTCCTAAGGAATGTACTACATTCTCTCCCCCTTCCTTGCTTTTATTTGGTTCACCAGGATCAAGGCCTTGGAGATGATCCTTTGACAAGCTTCCTAGATCCTTTGGTTTTTCTGTCCCTTTAGCTCTAGCATCTTTGTTCCTTGAAAGTTTAAAGTCAAAGTATAAAGGGTTACAACTGTATGAAATGGAGGGTTCTGCTTTTGTGAAAATCAATAGTTCTGATGGCCACTGGAGGGCAGTACTTTCATCTTTGCTCAAAACAGAGAAGAAGGGACCAGTAGGACGTTTGGATCCCTCCTGACTTTCTTTCCCTGCTGGGGTGGCCTGAGAGGTTTCTTTAGAAGGGTTAGAGTCACACATTTGGATCTCTGAAGCATTCTGACTCTGAATCTCTAAGCTCTGATCACTTACATCCTCTCCTGAGGCTTTCTTTGTCTCAACTTTGCTTCCAGGCTCTGAGGGTTCTGCCACACTCGTTTCCTTCTGCTGCTCAGAAACTTCACTAACTGTCTTTTCTGCTCCTTGGCTTGCTGCCATCTTGACGCAGCCTTTAGGCTTGGGAGAACTACTTTTTTTGCTCTCTAGGGCATTCTTTGTGTGTGTACTATTATCACCTTCCATTTGTTCACTGGCTCTCATAAAGAGTAGGAAGGGAAAATTAGGTTTTACTTTGCAATGTGCTGGGGGGATGTAGTGGTAATACTCTGGCTCTGTAGCTCCAGCTCCTTCTTCTCGCTTCATCCTTTTTAACTTGGATAACGTTGAGGCAAGGGACCCTCCATCCTGAGGGTCTTCATCTTCTTTTTTACCATCAAGATTACTGCTACCATCAGAGTCTCCTACTTTCTGTAGTCCTTGGTCAGAACCCTTCTCATCAGGTTTTGTTCCCTCTTCAGAGGTCCCTTCCTCTGCATGGTCCTTGAAAACTGATGCTATTGATTCGAGTTTGACAGGAGCCTTCTTGGCAAAGGAAAATGACACTCCCAATTTTTGCAGTGGGGTCCCCAGATTATTCTTAATGCCAAAGCTGATGCCTTGGGAGGCTAACCCAGGTCCCTGTACTAGTCCAGCGGTATTAGTGATTTGTACCGCAGTAAAAGGGCCTCCTTTATCTGTGGAGAATTCAGACCCCAGACCACAAGTGACAGTGGCAGTTGTGCCACTGTTTGCAGCTGATTCATCCTTATCCTCATCTCCACCTTCTTCATCTACAGCCACTGTAGTTGGTCTGAACATGGGACCACTTCCAGGTGCACTACACAATGGTTTAGAAAAATGAAACACAAACAAAAAGATTTAGAAGTACATCTTATAAAATATTCACCTCTTATGTTCTATCATTCATCACAGGCAGGTCTAACTAGGGTTAACCCTATGCTAACGAATGGAACTTTCTCAGTGGAGGTTAGGCAAAGTCTCATTCCATTAACCTACCAGGCCAAATTCCTAGGGCCAGCCAGTTACTGCTGTTTCTTCTTAAGCTGTCTAAAATACATAAAATAAGGCTTATCTCACAACTCAAATAGCCCATAATTACTATCTGATAGTCTACCCTAACCTATTCCTGATCTCATTTCTTATTGTATCACTGTACCCATCAGTATGCTATCAAACATATGGCTGTACATCTGTTCACAGAAGTTGTATTTAATTCAGAGAAAGAAAAAAAAATCTAATTTCCCCTACTTTCAAATTTCATTTTTAAAAAATATGCACATTCTGAGTTAAACATAGTTAGAAACCTCCACTGTGCTACTCTATGGCAGTCTGTGGTGTGTCTGTTTTAGAAACTAAAAGGTCTGTGCCTATCTCCTGGGCACCACACCCAAGCATTTGCTTTGGTTTTGTGATACTTTCCAGGCATTCACTATAATGATCATAACGCTACCAAGTAACTCTTTCAGCTTTGACAAAAGGAACACCGAGGATCCTCAATGCTAGTGTTTTAAACCATTTACCTTGCCTGAAATTTTTACAGTATGTATCTCTGGAATTCCAGACTCAAGGACTGAACAGAATTAGATATCTATATGAATGAAGTCCTTGTTATTTGAACTCTAGCTACTACTGTCCTCAACTCAGGAGCCAAATATATTCAGATAATGTGATATCTTTTGCTATCTGAACTGTTGTTATTGGAAGATGGGAACCCATTAGATTTGAATAGCAAGAGATACTTAACACTGTGTTATGAAACCTACCCCACAGCAAAAAAACCCAAAAAACCTCAAACTGAATAAAAAGGGGATTCATTCTGATCTTTTGCTTAGTCTTTGCCATGTTACTTCAATAATACTTACTATGAGGTCATAAATTATTCCTAGGACAGTAAAATACCTGATGATAGATTAAAATTCCTTTATTCTCCTGAGATTATTCAGTCATCTTTTAACTGCTCACTTATAAAACTGAAAACTAAAAGTCACCTCTGAAGAAAAACATGTATTAAAATACATCCTAACTAGAAAGTGGCCTGATATACATATTTTAAGGAGGTGCCCTTGCAACATGTCAAGGAGAATGATTACCACACAGAGCTCCCAAAGAAGGAATCAGAACCAATTTATAGCCAGTTTAACTCAACAATGGAGCTCATAGGTTAATTGTTTGAAAACTTACACTAGATGTGCTCTCTTCCTTCCATCTTCCTCCAAAACACAAGTAAATAAATTTAAAAGGATCCAGAGACAAAATAAAGCTAGTCAGTCTAGGAACTTGGGAACTCTGATGCCAACTTGGCTGAAAAATTTTAAAAGCCACAATAATAGTGCTCTTTCTACTGTAACCAGTTCTTTCCTTTGGTCCTGGACAGCCATTAAAAACAAACAAGGTGACCTAAGTTTTAAATTCTACCCAAGGCTAAATACCAACCAAAAAATTATCAGCAAGAACCATGAAGGAACATTAAAAAGAAACACTCAAGAAGCCAGGAAACCTGCAGAAAAATAAACGGATGGAATTCCATAGGTTTTAGAGTATTTAGTACTAATTCTATAGTTTTTAATAGGCTGTTACAACACTTGGAATCTGTGCTCCAGTACTTCTTAGCTGTAAAACAGAATACTGTGCTTTTCTACATAAGAGGAATGTTGAAGAACAGCAATAATAGTAATAATGGCATCATTTACTGATTTATTGAGCATCTTCAATGTGCTAGGCTCTCTCTAAATAAGCAAACTGCTATTATCCTCATCTTACAGATAAGGAAACTGAGGCATAGAGAGCTTAGATATAACTTGATTAAGTCACACGAATAGCAAGTAGGATATGGCCTCAAAAGTGCACACACTTAATCAGTATATTATACTCCAAGTACAGATAAGCTTTTAGTTTGAAAGAAGGATATATTAAAAATCTTAATGCTTATAATTCTTAAATCTTAATTTAAATCTTAAATTATAATCGTTAAGTCTTATGGATTATAATTCTCTGTAGAACCTTTTGAGAAAAGATATCCTCACCATTCAGCTTGTTTTCTTTGCTCTGCCAACTCATGGAGCCGCCGGAGGGCTTTTTCCTGTTTCTTCTCATCCTTGCGGGATCTTGAAGAGACATTTCGAGCAAACTCTCTCTGCTTGAGATCTTTTAATCTCTAGGGTAACAGAAAGAAATGAACAGAGGATAGGTGATTTAGAGTGACTTGGGGATCTGAAAACAAAGACTTTTGAATATTTACTCTCAGTCAATGGTTATGGTACTAGTGTAGAATACATTATTATACTCTCTTATGGTAACTAAAAACACAATGGCTGATTAGTTTGGGTATAACACCAGAAGGATCTGCATTCCTAATTAGGACAGCATATCACTTGCTTTATTGGGCAAAACAAAATGATTTCAGAAGCAACAAACAAATTTAGAACACTGGGAGGAAAGAAAAGGGACTATTTAATCACCTGCTCTTCCAGGATGCAAAACTAGACAAACAGAACATGAGATAAATTGTAATAACACAGGCCAAAGAGAACAGAAAGGGGTTAGGCTAGTACAGAAAATTGCCCAGGTGTAAGATCTTAAAAGCAATGTACAGCTTACATGGGAAATTATTTGAGAACTAATAAACAGAAAGCATACTCTTATTTCACAATAAAAAGGTGTTATTTCTTTTCAGCATGAACAGAGGTTTCCTGTAACTATTAAACAAACCCAAGAGAGGTCTTCCAATGCTAGCATGGTCAGAGCTCACCAGTATGACCACTTTCATCTGGTCAATCTGCTGAAATTAGAGAGTAATATGTGCAGCTTTTCATTC
Source organism: Galeopterus variegatus (assembly GCF_000696425.1). NCBI lineage: Eukaryota > Metazoa > Chordata > Mammalia > Dermoptera > Cynocephalidae > Galeopterus > Galeopterus variegatus. The sequence continues at coordinate 52,643 of NW_007732514.1, read as the reverse complement.
TTTCATGACCCTGAGAGGAATATCCAGGGGATGAGGAGGGAGAATAAAGATAAGTCAACAATTTTACTACTTAAAATCTAGATACCAAAATGGGTCTTTTATTCTCAGCAGCTACTGTATAATTTTCCTTAAAAGAAAAGAAACAACAACAACCGAAAAATAACATGCCACGTCACACTGGTGACAAAGTCCAGACATATCTATCTGCAATGAAGACAGAACTAAAATTATTTTCAACACACTAGATAATATAAAAAACAAATGAACAAAACATATACATTAGCCTATACTTTTACAACAGCATTGGGAAAAGGAATTTAACCCAATATAAAGTGGACATTGCTTTGTAGAAAGGAATGATGTTCAACAGACAGAGGAACTTGCTTACCTAATACTTATGAAATGTGTTTTCAATCTTTTTGAATTGGGAGGGGGGAAGGGTAGAAAGACACACACAAAAAGATATACAGCTAAAGACACTAGTAGAAAAACTCACTCTTGTGATCTGGGCTCCCAAATTAGAAGGATTTGCTTTCAATACATCAGCTGAAAATGTCACATCACAAAGAAAAAAAAGTAAAAAATAAAACAAGAGTGGAAGAGAAGTAAATAAATAAATAAAGCAACCATTACTACACAAGCTCTCTTAGTGAATCTGCAAACTATAATACTGATCAGGGACAAAGCCATTAACTCTAAAAGGACTGGGGAGAAAGGAAGTACCTGTACAACACATATATGTGTACATACACACAGACTGACACAGTAATACCACCAAGATAAATGGAACTATCTGTATTTCCAGAAAAATGGTTATAGAACTTTAGAAAAGATGATTGCTGCTTAAGAGCAGTTAGTCTTATTTTCATTCACCTTTATTTTGGGAAAATTCAAGTAACCAACAGCTGACAGAACTGATACTGAGACTGCTTGCCCACAATTAAGATTTTTATAAAACCCCTTTAGGAGAGAGATTAACATATTTTGAGTAAATATGAATTGCAATTTCCTCCTTCTAAGAGGAATGGTGCAGAGAGAAAGGACCCATCAGGCCTATTATACCATTACTTTGGGCCACAAACCTATTTTCTTCTTCCACAAAAACTTAACAGTCTCTCTAGCCCAGATTTAAACATAACATATGTTTTTTTCATATCTGCCATCTTCTCTCTAGCCACCTCATAAGCCTGGAAAGTCTCCCCATGCCCAGTCATTTCCTCCCCTCTTAAAAATATTTCATCACTTTTAGGAGGCATTTCTCAAATTACAGGGCATTGTCCAAAAGAGCAATCATTTTATCAAATTCTGGAGTCTCCAGGCTGAGTCAGACAGAGATTAGGTTTTCCTGTCATTCAGCAGCCACTTGGTAAGGAATAAGACCATGTCACATCATCCTACCTCAGACTCCTAACACAGGTATACAGTTGGAGGTAGACATGGGAGAAAATGGGATGAGGTCAATAAAACAAATCTGAATTGCAGGCCCCTTCTGGGTAAACCTATCCTGGTACTCTAAGGTGTACAAACACTCTCAAATCACCTTACAAATTTTATAGTCTTGAAAGTAGAATTGGGAACCCCAGATTTCTAATCCCAAACTTGAAAAGAGGGCTCAGCAAACCCTCCCAAACCCAATATGTATATTTGAGGCCTCCCTTAGATGAGGACGTTCGGTTGATAGAAATGGCAAAACTTTTTTTTTTTTTGGTAGCTGGCCGGTACAGGGATCAAATCCTGGACGTTGGTTTTATCAGCACCACACTCTAATCAACTGAGCTAACTGGCCAGCCCAAAATAGGGGTTTTATGGTGGTAGCTGGCCGGTACAGGGATCAAATCCTGGACGTTGGTGTTATCAGCACCACACTCTAATCAACTGAGCTAACTGGCCAGCCCAAAATAGGGGTTTTATGGTTTACATTTTCCTGTACCTAGAATGGATGCCGAACTCCAAGTCTCTCCTTCCTATTCAAGGTCAAACTAAATTCCCCTCACAAAGTCTCTACTAATCCCCCATAAGAAGATAGGATTATTCTTTCTGAATGGTCACAGCAGTTTGTCATAGCACTCATCTAGCAAACACTATATTTTGCTCTTGACTAAGTTATTTCTGTCTTTCAGAAAGGGCGGTATATGTGAAACTTCACAGTCAGAAAGACCTGGGTTCAAATCCATTAATTACTAGCCAAGTGATTTAACTTCTCTGAGCTCCAGTTCTCTCATTAGAAAAACAGGGCTATCTATCAATAGATTTATAAGATTAAATATCAAAATATATGTAAAGCATTTAATAATTTACAATTGTTCAATACTGCCTCCATTTTGTGTGGGCAGGGACTATGGCTTATCTTTATAATTAACCCTGAAGTGCATGGAGCAGTACTGTCTATAGAAGGCTTCAGTTAAAGGTCCGGTGAATAATTTGGTTTACACATTAATTCCTTGGGCCGGCCTGTGGCTCACTCGGTAGAGTGCGGTGCAGATAACACCAAGGCCACGGGTTCGGATCCCATATAGGGATGGCCGGTTTGCTCACTGGATGAGCATGGTGCTGACAACACCAAGTCAAGGGTTAAGATCCCCTTACCGGTCATCTTTAAAAGAAAAAAAAAAAGAAAAAAAACATTAATTCCTTGATTCTTCCCCAGGTAAATTTTTCTACCATTTGTAGGAAATGTTGTTATGAAATATTCTCATATCTTCACTAGGGACGTATTCAAGTTATATAAAATGATCTTCCTAGCTATCACTCTCAGATAATACAGTCATCTCATTATTTAGAGAAACAAAAGGCCTAAAATTATAAACTCATTTCTGGACAGAACTGGGCCAAATGGCAAGAAAGATACTGACCAGAAACTTCCCAATTTCCTATCTAAATAGTAATTCTTCCCCATTTCCTATCTAAATAGTAATTTTTATTAAAGGTACAAGGCCCTAAGCAGAGTCAGATTTTCCAAAACTGCCCATTTTATTTCAAAAGGTTACCAGGCCTGGCTCATTTGCCACTGAATGCCGATATGAAATTCTCTCTGTTATTGTACTTGAACTTTCCTCTTAAATTCTAAGCAGGAACACAACTTTAGATAACTTCTTCAGGTGGGAATAGAGGAGCAACATGCCTGCCTACTTGAGAAGAGATAGAGCAATACCAAAAATTGCAAATGTGTCATCAATCCAAACACTCTTGTAAAAGGCTGAGCAAATTCCATACCGTACACAAAAATTCAAGTTAGACTCCAAACTGGGACACAGACTAATTTGAATGAATATAATTAATCACTTACTGGCTCAAAACCTATGATTATAACCTTTACTCTGAAAATTATAAGGTATGCTTTCTGAAGAGTTGCTAATAGCTTATTTTATTGAACTACATAGCTTATTAAAATTTAAGCCATATAACACATTTTTACTTGGAAAATATTTCGATTCAAGGAAGAGACTGAACCCTGTGTAAATGAAAGGATTTGAAGATCCTATTTTCCTGAAAAATCAATAGTATTTTTCTTAAAAAGTATACAATTATGGCATAGTACAGAATGAAAGGAACATTTTCTAATGATCCTCAATCACATGATGGGTGGGATTTCCATTAAACTTCCCCAAAAGACCAGAAGAGAGGAAAGATCTTTAAGAATGATCCAATACTTGAAATATCCATCCACATTAACTCTTTGGGTCAAAGAGCACTTCAAATGCAAACGACACTGTAATTCTTAAAACAGCGTAAGCAGCATTAGGTTGGCAGGAAAGTGTTATCACTCTGGACACAAACTCCTACACTGTTAACTCTGAACAAATTAAATTAAGCCAGGGAAATAAGAATCTGGTAAATCTTAATGTAGGTAATAAATATGCAGAAAAGGATTATCCAGCAGCCACCTACTTCTCTGTAACAAGTATTAAAATGTAACTCTGTACTTCATAAATATGTACAATCAATATGTGTCAATTAAAAAATAAATCAATTTAAATAAATAAATAAATGTAGACTTCGTGAGCAGAAGTATTCTGCTTCACAGTGTCTACTAAAACACAGAAACTGGCAATCAGGCTTTATAGAAGATCATCCTTAAAATGGCCCTCAGAAAATATGGGTTCTTGGGCCGAGCCCGTGGCGCACTTGGGAGAGTGCAGCGCTGGGAGCGCAGTATCGCTCCCGCCACGGGTTTGGATCCTATATAGGGATGACTGGTGCGCTCACAGCGCTCACTAGCTGAGCGCGGTGCGGCCGGTCTCAAAAAGGAAAAAAAAAAAAAAAAAAAAAGAAAATATGGGTTCTTTCTACAGTGGTTAGAAATTACAAGACAGTTATTGCTTTGTCAACAGTGAGGAGCAACGCTCTTCCTGCTAAATAATGTTTGAGTGGGAATGAATGAGACAAAACTATTTCTACACATAGTTTTCCCTAACAACAAAAGATGGTAAGAATCTGAGTCTAATAAAATCTTTTTTTGTTATCTTTTGGTGCTACCCTTTTCTCTTCTATCAAAACAAATAAAAAAAAATTTTTTTTTGGTGGCTGGCCACTATGGGGATCCAAATAAATCCTTGACCTTGGTGTTATAACACTGTACTCTAACCAACTGAGCTAACTGGCTAGTCCCATCAAAACAAAATTTGACACTAGGAGTTCATATTTGATTGAGTATACATTACTGAAAATAAGTCTGATTATTACATCTAGATAGAAAGAATAAGTTCTAGTATTTGATAATAGTACTAGGAGTCTATAATTAACAATTTATTGTATATTTTCTAATGGCTAAAATAGAGGAGTTCAAATGTTCTCATCACAAAGAAATGATAAATGTTTATGGTGATGGAGATGCTAATTAACCTGATTTGATAACCACACAGTATATACATTTATAGAAATATTACTTGATACCCCATAAATATGTACAATTATTACATGTCAACTAAAAAAAGTCTGATTATTATCTTTCTCAAGTATTTCAAATTATCTAAATTTAAAGAATAAAAACTATTGTTCCCATGTGAAATGAATTTCAGGAATCAGAAAACAGGCAGAGTTTAAAGCAGAGTTATTTCCCATTGCCACTAAAAATCATATATTCTATATTTACTCAACTCTGAAGAGAAAAGCTGATTTTGTCTCTTTAGGGTGAAAAGATTACTCATGGTTTTTCTCACCAGATGGCAACCCCACTCTCCCAGAACAGAGATGAGGCTTAGTCTTCCCTTGCAAGTAATCCTGCAAAACACACACCATTGTCTATGGCAAAAAAGAGATGCTCAATAAACTTTTACAAAACTGGTTTCAGTTTTAAAATGAGTTGTTGGGAAATAAAGAAGGGGTGGTTGCACCTCGACTTCTTTTTCTGGTGAAGCCTAATTTGACCTTCTTTGAACCTCAACCACTCCTTCTCCTCTTTTGTCAACAATCCCTGCATATTAAAAATCTACAGCCTCTTCTTCCCACAGTTTTTTTTGTCTCCCTCTCATAAATAACATCAGTGTGGGTCTCCTTTCCCCTCCCAAACTGAAGTAATCATGCCGTAGCCTTTGCTTGGCTAGGTCACCCTGATCCAAGCCTCAGTGTCTGATGCTTCTGAATGAGACCATCCGGACATCACCACATGGTGAGTGAGGGAAAAGACAAGGAGTAAATACACAAAGTCTCAGCATTAAACTACCCAGGGAAGGAAGCTTTCAGGTGAATGCTCAAGGAAATTTAAATTACTGGACAGTAGATATAAATTCTTTTAGCACATGGCGATCAGTAAGCAATGAAAATTAATTTTATTCAGTAAGAGAGAAAATCAAACATTTGGTAATACACTAATGCTGATTACAGATAGTGAAAAAAATGAGAAAAAAAGAAAAGCATAAAATCTTTTAGCTGGGTAAGAGTAGTACTAATTAGTCATTTATAACAATACCTACCATTTATGCCCAATTACTCTATAGCACAATGACTTGTAATATCATTAGGTGGACATCAAATTAATTTGTCATATAATTACCATGTAATACTTTGCTATGCTCAGAAATTCAAGGGAGAAAAAAGAGGAATTGGTATAGGGACACGAAAATCAACTATATTTGTATATTGATAAACTGGAAAGAAAAAAAAGATCCTTCAAATTGCAAGATGGATTCTTGGATTTTAATGTAACAGAGTACAGAAAGTTGGTCTTAAGATTTCAGATTCATATTGCAGTTAACTTTTTTGGTTTTTTATATTTTTAATTTTATAAATTGACAATTTATATTTAAAAAAAAGAAATTCAGCAAAAAGCCTTATAAGTATGGTATATTCTTTAATAGCACCAGGTGTGCCTGTTTTAAGGTATTTTCACACCCATACACACACATACATATATATAAGTGAATATATATACACATGTATGTATATGTAATATATAGTATATATTTTCACTACCACCACGAAAATATAAGCTGTATAATGAGTTTTATACAATAACTTTATTGAGATATAGTTCATATACCCTAATATCTGCCCATTTAAAGTGCCCAATTTAGTGGGTTTCACTACATTCTTAGAGTTGTGCAACCACTGTCACTAATTTTAGAACATTTGCATTACTCCAAAAAGAAACTCCATGCCCATTAGCAGTTACTCTCTTTTCCCTCTTTCGACCCAGTCCCTGGAAACCACTAATCTACTTTTTGTCTGTATACATTTGTTTATTGTAGACATTTTATATAAATGAAATCATACAATATGGGGTCTTCTGGACCGGCTTCATTCACTTAGCATATTTTCAAGGTTCATGCATTTTGTGTATACCAGTAAACAATTCCTTTTTATTGCTGAATAATATTCCACTGTATGACTATAACACATTTTATCCATTTATCAGTTGATGGACATTTTGGTTGTTTCCATTTTTTGGTTATTGTGAATAATGCTGCTATGAATATTCTTGTACACATTTTTGTATGGACATATGTTTTCTTTTCTCATGGGTATATACTGGTCATATGGTAACTATATATTTAACATTTTAAGGAAGTGTCAAACTGTCTTCCAGAAGGGCTGTACCATTTTACTATCTCATTAACAATGTAGGAGGATTCCAATTTCTCCATATTCTCTCCAACATGTGTTATTGTCTTTTTTATTTTGGCCTTCCTAGTGGGTGTGAAATGGTATCCTACTGTAGTTTGGATAAAAAAATATTTGCCTATAAACACTTTATGGTTTTCTAAGGATAAATATTTTGTAAACACCCAAAATATAGAGTACATCTGGAAAATCTTCAAAGGTATCTAACCTTGGTGGTTTTACTTCTTAGAAGTAGCATTTTCTTTTTATTTTAGCACTTAGAATTATCTTCTCTCACCTTGTCTTTTTATTTACTGCTGGGTTTTCCCCCACTGAATATCAAAGCTGAAAAAGGAACCCAGTCTTCATTTCTTCAAATCTGCACTGAGGGCCGGCCCGTGGCTCACTTGGGAGAGTGTGGTGCTGATAACACCAAGGCCTCAGGTTCGGATCCCTAGATAGGGATGGCCGGTTAGCTCACTTGGGAGAGCGTGGTGCTGACAACACCAAGTCAAGGGTTAAGATCCCCTTACTGGTCACCTTTTTAAAAAAAACAAAAACAAAAACAAAAAAACCCCAAATCTGCACTGACTTCGCAGAGGTCCACTTGGTTTTGATGTGCTAACTGTACTGATGCCATATGTATCAAGCATGCAGAGGATCAAATATTGTAAAATATCTTGAGAGGCAAAAACCCAGACAGTAAATTGTGAAACTGAGTGGAAAGTGACCACTCCAAACTTCAATGAAGTCCTCATAAAGTCCAAAAATGATCATTCCTCCCATCATCAACAAATTTCTCAGAAAATACTTCAATTCGGAACCTGTTTCATTTTTGAATAATGAAGAAAACACTAAAATTTCTGTTCCTTGGTAATATATGTTACTGGATACTGAAATAGTCAAATAAGGGTAAGTAATGCTGTCAAACAGCAGTTGTAACAGTTTAGACAAGCTTAACTAAATCATGTATAAATAGATTCTATTCTGTACAACAGAGTAGAGAAGTCACTGGTGGCTGCTACAGGCTTCATCTGTTTTAGTTCATCTCTTTAAAGCTCAGAAAACGACTACTTTTATTCACAGCTGAAACAGATCTTGGTATTAAATAAGACTTTAGAAAATGAAAAAAGTATAGGGGTTTTCATACTAAGGCTCTTTTAGCAGAAAGAAGAGGTAAACTGAAAGCATTCGTTCCTCTGACCAAGATACTACAAGTTAAAGGAATTTCTGAAGCTCCTTTACAGTACCAGATTTTGCTAACTGGATCAGACTACCACAGATTGAAACTGCAAGAAAGTTGGTCCCAACATTAACTAAGAAGGTAACTTCTCAATGTGCTACTTTTCCAGGATCAGTCAGAACCCATGAAAACCTGTGTGGGGAGGAAAGAAAGGTATATGCCTGGGTCATAAACTCAAATATTTAAGAGGGGTTTGGCACATAATGAGTCACACAGATTGGTGTAAAAGAAAAGATGAAGTGGAAACCATAGCTAATTGGACAGCAAAAAAAGAAGACAGCAACTACTAAGCTTTAGTTATGTTGAAATGTACGCCCAATGTCATCAGATATTTCATTTTTTCAAGACAAGCCAAAGCCTGAATTACATAAAATCTCCTAATTTTGAAAAATTGGGAACCAACTGAAAAGGGGAAAAACTAACACCATGAAGGCCACACAAAATACATCTGTGAGACAATTTGTAATTTCCAGTTTATGTACTACAAAGGCCCTTAGTGGCACAAATAGACGAAGATAAGATTGGGAGAATCTTGAGTAGGTAACAAGGTACCAAACAAGCAAAAAAAAAAAAAAAAAAAAGTCTTAACATAAATTAGGCATTGACTATTAATGTGCTACTACAAATTTACTTCTGGGAAAGAGAATATTCTTTGAGTTTAAATTTTAGGCTCACTGAAAAACTAAAGAAAATGGTTTCCACTGTCATATCCATTAACAAACATGTTTTTAAAAAAACATGAAAAATAATTAAAGTTGCCAGGCAAGGAGGTAGGGATGGGAACATCTTTATTTTTAAATTTAACTGTAACTTCTAAGTAAGCCAACAAAGGTAGGAGACGATTAGTGCTAATGTTTATTGAGCAGATAGGCACATCAACACTAACTTAGATAAAAAGAAATCACAGATTGGATTATCTCCTGAGGAATGGAAAGGCCTACTCTTGGAGATTTCAAAATGTATTAAAATTGATCACATAAAAACTAAAATTATACTACTGAAAAGAGCCAAAATGTCTAATTAGCTCTTACATCTTTGAAGATTAAGCTGGCCCAACATTTTTAATATTTTTGAAGATTAAGCTGTCTTAATATTTTTGTATTAACGACTCTTCACAAAACCTTAGAAAATTTGAGAAAAACTAGTGAATATGGAGAGGCACATCAACTCCCCCCACCCCCAAAAAAGAAATCACCATGAATAAGGGTGACCACGTACCTCTTTTTTGACAGATTATTTGTCCTTAATAAAGTCAAGGGTATATTCAGGATCCTACCTCTACTAGTGGTTTACCACTAACATAATAGATTATTTCTCCAAAAAATTTTAATGGTGAAAATTTGATGGAAGATGCAAACTAGGGATTACTAATATAGGGTTGAAAGTACTTACCTGTTATTTCAGATTCATAATAATCCTGTGTGCCTTCCTGGAAGACAAGACAGGGTGTCTTTATGATTTCAGAGCAAGAGTTTGGGGAAATGGCAGGTCCATTTGTATGGCAAGTTCATGTCCATCAAAGAGGAATAAAAAATATGCTCTACCACCTGTTGGGGGTTATTTAGCTGTGTTGTAACAAGGTTAATTAAAGGTTCCTCAGAAATTCAAAGTGCCAGGAAGAACTAAATAATAAAAAATTTAGTACTATGCTTTTTTTGTTTATATACAGGTAGAACATCCCAAATCCAAAAAGCTCCAAAATCTGCAACATTTTGAGAGCCAACATGATGCTCAAAGGAAATGCTCACTGAAGCATTTTGGATTTTGGATGCTAAACTGGTAAGTTTAAAGCAAATATTCCAAAATCCAAAAAAAATCCAAAATCCAAAATACTTCTGGGTCTCAAGCATTTCAGATAGGAATACTCAACCTGTATTTATAACATTCTGTTTCGAGATTCTATCACTTGCATCAAGACAGCACTATGAAGAATGGTGGAAAAGCCTACATTTCAACCAAATAAAGAACACCTCAACGAAAAACAAAGTCATACTACATCTGTTCTTTTTTTTAAAACCTAAGATGAGCTTTTGATCAAGGTGAAGAAATAAACTCACATGTATTTATTAATTATACCAGCTAAAGATTTTTCCCAGACCAGGGATCACAGATATATTCTATATCAATGGATAGGTAGTCCATGAGTTCTCTTCGAGAAATCTTTAATTCTGTATTTTCATTTCAATGATAATCTAAAAAAGAGTAGTAAGTGAATATTCTGTATCATCTACACAAGCTCTTTATAAATGTTCACAGCATAACTGGGGATGTAAAATGATAATAATCTGTTTGTACTAAACAAAGGCCAAATAATATCACAATGTCATATATATATTTGGAAGTTTTTCAGTAGGTCTAATAAAAAAGGGTTTTTCAACTTCAGCGCACTACTGATTGCCATTTTGGGCCAGGTAGTTCTTTGTTTCGAGGGGCTTTCCCGTGCATTGTAGGATGTTTAGCAGCACCCCTACCTCTACCCACTATAAGACAATAGCACTATTCCCCTGGCTGTGACAACCAAAAATGTCTCCACACATTGTCACGTGCCCCCTAGGGGACAAAACTTCCCTAGGTTGAGAACCACTGCAAAAGAGAAAAGTGATGAGAGAACTGAGTCAATACAAGGTGTGCAGGAGAATAAACATGTCAAACTCGAATGAACCAAAGCTGTAACAATTTCTGCTACACTCAGGCTGAAAGCAACATTAATAGAATATTATCATACTTTGCATTAAATTTATGTTGTCAATGTGAATTTTATTAGTTCAGTACTGTTCAGATTTAATTTGTAATCAGTTTTGCTTTGATAGAATTGTTTTCCCTTAAAATGCGAGTCTATACATTATTAAGGTCTGAGTTACACTTTTCTTGTTTTTTTCCTGGTTGAAACTTTACTCAAAAGACTTATCAACTAAAAATGTAACCTTTTAAATGTCTCTTTTGTGCCTAAAGTATCTCCTGGGTTCTTTTACTATGTTACAGACATTTCTTAATTGAAAAAATTCTTAAGAACCCAAAAAGGTGGGTATGTACTTAGATCTAAATGTCTTTGTTGTTAATTCCATAAAAAAAGAATATCCTGATAACGTAAATTATAAATACACTGAAAAACTGGAAAAGTGCAGAAGCAGTATTCACTACTGCATTTTTCTTTCTTGAAAGATGGTTCTTTGAAGAAGTAAAGGTAACTGCCAATATATTTTGTTCATATATAGGCTCTCTAAATTTCTGGGAATCAAGCAGAGCTGACAATATATTAAAACAATGTCCAAAGGTGTGTAGTAAGTTGAAAAGCTGCCTTGAATACAACTCTATTAGTAGAAGAATCTTTTTTTTTTTTTTTTGTGACGGGTAACAGGATCGCAACCCTCGGTGTCGCACCCGTACCGCGACCAGCAACGGGATGCAACCCTCGGTGTCGCGCCTGCACCGCGACCAGCAACGGGATGCAACCCTCGGTGTCGCGCCCGCACCGCGCTCAACCAGTGAGCGGACCGGTCTCTATATGGGATCCGAAACCTCGGCGGGAGCGCCGCCGCGCTCCCAAGCGCTGCACTCTACCGAGTGCGCCACCGGGCCGGCCCCGTAGAAGAATCTTAAATTGGTTATGTATTGTTAAATGTGGAAGAGATTGCTGCAAAACAGTATAATAACCAGCTTACAAACTCTCTGTGCCAGTAAGAGTAAAACTTGGTCAAAGCTTGCCTTTTACCAAAGGAAAAAAAAAAAAAAGCTTGCATTTTACCTGTGCACTGAAATCTTATAGTTGGTCAGAAGATGAAGGAAAAGTTAAATCTTGGTTCAACAGGTCCAGCTTAAGAGATATCACTCCAGCAATGCTCAGAAAGTTTACAAGTTTAATAAACAACAAATACAGCTACTGTATCTCTCCATCTCCAAAAGACCTAGCAAATTATGATAAAGTCACCCAAGATCAAATGGCTCATAATTCTTTAATAAGCCAGAACTGGCTGGGCAGTTAGCTCAGCTGGGTAGAACATGGTGCTGATAACACCAAGGTCTAGGCTTCAATCCCTGTACTGGTCAGCCTCTGAAAAAACAAACAAAAAAGCCAGAACTATCTTACAGATCTAAAGGTTCATTTCCCCCTCCTAAGATCCCCCACGGTAATTATTGCCATCTTCTGGATATAGTAACTAATTGGGTACAAGTTTCTTTTCTAAACCAATGGGGGGAAAAGACTGCAAAAAAAGTATAATTCATTTCTCAGCTCTTCAACATGCAGCTTCAGAGCTTTTTGTTAAAGTTAAGATAGCATCTCATTTATTTTCCTTCTCAAGATTTATCTTCCTCCAAGGTATACTAAATAACAAAATGACTTACTGATAGGAAATAGCCAATAAAACATGAACTCTTACATACAAACGTTGAAAAGACCACAGTATGGAATAACTCTTCAAAGTCTAACATATTCAGAACAGGAGAGAAATGAAAACAAAACTCCCAGTGATCCTCAGCTGAATTACCAAATAAAGTAAAAATTTAGAAATCACTCAGAGCCAAAAACACTATACAAGATTTATGAAACTCACAACTCCTCATTATACTTAAAATAATTGGGGTGGGGGGTGGCAGGCAGAGGAAGGAGGTGTCTATGTCAGGATTTCTGCCACGGAAATAACTGTTATGTCAGATGACCTCAGATAAAGACCGGCAGACACAAGAAACCATAATCACCAACTTTTTTGGGTACACTTCATAAAATTCAATAGTAATAACAATAGAAAATGTATCTTTTTCTTTGTTAGCAAGTTAACTCACCTGCTTGTGTGCATGATCATATGAGTTGATATGGTTGTCAAATTCCTGATGTTTCTGATATTGCTTATCGCAGAGTTCACAGTAAAAGTTCGCTCTGAGGTCTTCCAAGGCTTTGGCAATTGCCTTCTCTTTGTCAACATAATCCTGTAGGAACCACAAAATACAAACAAACAAAAAATGAAACGAGTAGAATTTTAAATGAATGTTATAAAGAAAAAAATCTTACCTGAGGAGAGAAAAAAGGGCTTTTCATAAAATTTAGTGGTACCAATAAAAGCTGGATGAAACACAACTGGCAGTTTGATGGGATAATTTGTGTGGCTGTACTAAGAATTGTCTTAAAATAAACAAAATAAAAGATTATAATTTTACTTCCCTTTGGCAATACGGTAGACTAGATACTTTGGCATCCCCTACTCCTATCCTTGGCTTCAAAACTTGTTATTATCTAACTCTTAACCTCTTTCATATATTTTTCATTTCTCTCTTTCTCTTTGCCTTCCCTCTCTTCACCTTCTGCAGCATTCTGCATATTTCTTCAGAAGTACTGTAATTTAATATTCAGCTTTATGTAATCTGCTATTACTATATAAAAACAGTCTCTTGCCCTTTGCTAACATTTTCAATCCCTTTTATTTTTTTAAACATGTTAAATATGCTTCTTTTATACACTGTATCTGAGCTGACAATTCCAATATCTTAAGTCTGAATGGATTAATTGATTCCCCCTGCTGACTCTAGCCCATAATGTCTAGTTCCTCAGTTGGGTTCATGATATTTTTAATATAGTCTCATATTTTTTTGAGCTTTGTCCAGGAGTTCTTTGAAGCCTAAGTTGCTCTAGAGAAGTTTGAATTTGCTTCATCCTATGGGCATTATCTGTCTGAGACCACTTTAAACCAGTGTATTTCATTTACTCTTAAAATGTCATTGATGGCTGGCTGGTTAGCTCACTCGGTTGGATGGAGCGTGGTGCTGAAAACACCGAGGTCAAGGGTTTGGATTCCCTTACCAGCCAGCTGCCCCCAGCCCCCAGAAAGTCACTGATTATTTTATGTCCCACCAGAAAAAAGAAAAAAAAAAAACCTGACAATTAAATTTTAATTAATTTGGAAAATTCTCAACTTTCATCTTTCCCTCTCTCTCTCTCTATTTTGGCAGCTTGACCCTGGTGTTAAAACACCACACTCCAACCATCTTTTTTTTTTTTTTTTAATAATTTTTATTTTTGAGATGGAATTCATGGAACATACAATCAACCATTTTAAAGTATACAGTTCAATAGTATTTAGTGCACAATTAAGTAGTGTTTAGTGCATTCACAATGTTGTGCAACCACCAGCTCTCACTAGTTTTGGAACTTTTTAAATCTCCCTATATCCATTAAGCAATAACTTCCTAACTTTTTAAAAACACTGTATCCATTAAGCAATAACTTCCCATTCTTCTCTCCCCTAATCCCTTGGTTTCTGTCTCTAGTGATTTGCTTGTTCTGGATATATTAATGTGATAGTTGATTTTATGTGTCAACATGACTGCGCCATAGAATGCCCAGATATTTAGTCCAACATTATTCTGGGTGTGTCTGGATGAGATTAACATTTATTTAATTTCCCCCCAACCCTGTTTGTCAGTTTTTATCCTGTGGTTGCCTCAGTCGGTCCTGAACTCACTCTCTGTTCTCCTATGGTTAAACATTCTTTGAAAACATACTCAGTGTTAACCATTATCTCTTGAAATATTTCCTCTGTCCTATTTCTCTCTCCTTCTAGTGGGACTTCAATTACATGCATATTAGATTGCATAATATTGTCCCATGGATCTTGAATATTCTGTTCTGCTTTTTCACTTTTTCTATCAATTTCAGTTTAGATAATCTTTTTTCTTTTAGTTTAAGCATTCATCAAAAAAGAGGTTTTCATATTTTCCCCAGCATTTTATTTGTGCTATACCAGGAGCAGTTTCTCTGAATCGTATTTCCTTTTTGTTTGTTTGTTTTTAATTGAATCGTAATTGATTATACATATTTTTGGGATTCAATGTTGACATATGTTGATCAAATCAATTTACTAGTATGTATATTGCTACAAATTGTACTTATTCTTGATGCCCCGTGTCCATTTTCTCCCTATCCCCCTCTCCGTCTCCCCTCCCACCACAGATAACCCTAGATTTCTTCTCTCTCTCTGAAAGAGTAATGGTTATTCTGTTGATTTGTTGCCTAGATGATCTGTCCAATGCTGAAAGGTGTGTTCAGGTCCCCCAATATTATCATAGAGCAGATGCTTCTTCTGTCACTCTGGAATGGGCTTTGTGGAGAGAGATATCCTATTCTTTTCTTTGGTCTCTGCTGGTGATTCTCCTTGGGTCAATGCACTCCAGTGGTGGCTGACAGGCCATCTGTGTGGTGGTTGTGATGTCTAGCCACTTTCGCGGCAGTTGTGATTACTGTGGTGGGCCACCCACATGGAGGCGATGATTTTCGCATGCTCCTTGACACTGGTGGTGTGCCTGGTTGTGGGCGCGGGGGGGGGGTGTCTGGTCGCCAGCCCCTGAGGCACTGGCAGTGTGCCTGGTTGTGGGCAGGGGTCTGGTCCCTGGCTCAGTTTGGACAATTTCTATTGGCTTGTCTTCAAATTTATTGATTCTGTTTTCTGCTGTGCTTAGTCTGCTGATAAGCTCACTGAAAGAATTCTTGATCTCTGATACTGTATTTTTACTTTCTTGCTGGGTGAATTAATCCATTTCCAGTGACTTTAGAATCATCTACATGCTGATAACTCTCAAACTTATATCTCTTGCTAAGACCCCCCCCCCACCCACTGATTCACATCTCAAACTTGAATATTTGGTGCAAGACAGAAGGTAGTTAAAATGAAATTAAAATATTCTGTGATGTTCTATTGCCTATAAGAAAGGTGAAATAAAATGTGATAGGTACACAATTATCTAGCTTGTAATTTCTAAGGCAACCACTAAAATAATAGAAAGTAAACTATTGCTAATTTAATGGAGAAGAAAAAAGAATGATAAAAATAATCAGTTCAAACAAAGGAAAAAAAAAACCCAGAACAAAAAGAGAGGACAAAATAAGAAGGAAGATTTAAATCCAAATATATAAAAAATGGCACTATCTACACTGAGACTAAGTGCTCCAATTAATTCACTAAGAACAAAAGATTGAAAGACTAGATTAAAAAAAACACACACAATCCAAAATTAAATGTTGGTTGTAAGAAATTTCTAAAACATAAGCATATAGAATAGCTAAAAGAAAAAGGCTAGAAAAACACAGATCAGGAAATACACGAACCAAAATAGAGCTGAGGTGTCAAAATTTAATATTAGACAAAAGTAACTTTAAGGCAAAAATGTCACTTCATAATAATAGGTTCAACCCACTAACAATGGTGAAGTTATATGTAGCTTCAAAATATATAAGCGAAAATCACAAAAATACAAGGATCTCTAGGTTGGGATACCTTAAAAAAAAAAAAAAAAGAAAAGAAAGAAAAACATTACAAAGAAAAATCTATCATTGGGGGGTTTTAACATGCCCGATTCAGTAATTAACAGTTCAAGAAGACAAAAATCATTCATTACGAATATAGCCAATTCAAATAATTAACAATCTTGAACAAATGAACTATGTAGAAAAGTACACCCAACAAATGGAGGATACACATTCCTTTCAAGTAAACAGAGAATGTTTTTAAAAAACTGACCAAATAAACACATTTCAAATGACTGCTACTATTCTCTGTTCACACTACAATTAAATTAGAAACCAATAACTAGGGAAAAATACCAACCACACACTCAGAAATTAAAAACACTTCAACTTGGAAGATGTAGCTGAAATAATAATAGTGAAATGAAAGGAGACTTATAGCCTTAAATGATTATATTAGAAAAAAAGAAAAGCTGAAAATGAATGTACTACACATGTAACTTTAAAAATTAGAAAATGCAGAAAAAACAAATAGTATAGTAAAAGAGCAGAAATGAATAAAAAAATTTTAAAGACAGACTCAACAAAATCAAAAGTTCATTCTTAGACAATAATAAAACTGACAAACCTCTGTTCAAACTGATCAAGAGATGAAAGATGCAAAAACTTTTAGAAATAAAGCTAGGATGGTGCAGAGATTAAAAGATGAGAGGATACGATGCACAATTTTCTGCCAGTAAATTTGTAAACTTACAAATTAATGATAACAGTCTTTCAAAAACCAAGGTCTATGATTAATTCACTTTCATGTACCTGAGGCAAGCAAGCCCTCCCCAAAAACAAAACAAAAAAAGCCCAACAATGAAAATACTAGGTCATGGCAATTTTAAAGGTCTTTAAAAGAAGAAATAATTCCAAACTTGTCCAAATTACTGTAGAGTTGAGAAAGGTAATAAAGAATGCCCAACACATTTTACGAGGCTAAAGCAAACCTGACATCAAAACCTAGCAAGAACATTACAAGGTAGGAAGTGGAAGGTCAACCTTATTCATGAACAGAAATTCAAGTCCTAAACAAAATATCAGTTATATAAATCTAGCAATGTGTAAAACAGATAATATACCAATGTCCAAGATAGTCTTAATGGAAGGTTGATGTAACATTATAAAATCCATTAGTATAATTTACTGCACAAACTGAAGGAGAATAATTTTATCAACACCTTGACAGATGCGGAAAAAACACTTTACTGAAATTCGTTATCCATTCATTAAAAAAAACAGAAAAACCCCACCCAACCTCTTAAAGTTAGAATACAAGAAACTTCCTCAACCTGATAAAGGATATACAGTTGTTCCTTGGTATCCTCAGGGGACTGGATCTAGGACCCCCACCCTGCAGATAGCCAAATTAGCAGATACTCAAGTCCCTTATATAAAATGGCATACTATTTTCATATAACTTACATACATCCTCCTGTATACTTTAAATCATCTCTAAGTTATTTATAATACCTAATACAAAACAAAAACCAATGTTAATGTTATTTTTTATTATAATTTAAAATTTATTATAATAAACACTATACTTATTATACTGGTTTTTAAAATTTGTATTATTTTTTGTTCCCCCCCCCCTGAATATTTTCAACTGGCAGTTGGTTGAATCCGTGGATGTGAAAACCACGCATACAGAGAACTGACTGTATAAAAAAGTACACAGCACACATTATAGGCTTTCTCTGAGAACGAGACTAAGACAAGAGAGCTCACGATCACCACTGCAATTCAGCATTGTACTGGATGTTCTAACCAGGGAGAAGGAGGAAGGGAGAAGCGGAAGAAGAAATAAAAACTGGAAAGGATGACACTGAAACATCATTATTTGCAGAGAATATAATTGTAAATGTAGAAAACTCAACAAATTCTTCAGACGATAAACTCTTATTAATACTAGTAATAAAAGGTTGCTGGATACATTTTTTAAAAAAATGCATTTCTGTCCATCTGGTGCGGGCCTAAGGCTGCTTCTTATTCATGGCTGAAAGTGGCAGATGCAGCTGTCCCAGAATCGTAAGTCAAATAAACCTCTGTTCTTTATACATTACCCAGTCTCAGGTATTCCGCTATAGCAACACAAAATGGACTAATACAGAAAATTGGTACCAGAGTTGGGGTGTTGCTTATAACAGTTACTTGAGAATGTGGAAATGGCTTTGGAACTGGGTATTGAGGAGAGGCTGGAGGAGATTGGAGAACTCAGAAGAAGACAAAAAGACAAGGGGAAGATTGGAATATCTTAGAGACTGGTTCTGTGGTGGCAAGACAATGTTGATTCTCCTCAGGACCCACCCCCACCACCCGTCTTTGATTATAGACCAATAACTAGACTCAAGGTCCAGCAGGCCCTTAAAGGTGAGGTACATAGTGTGACCCATGAGGAGGTCTGTTACACTCCAAAAGAACTAAATGAATTTTCTACTTCATACAAGCAGAAACTAGGAGGTATGGGATATTGGGAGAAGGGTAAATATCATCTGAGGACTTTACTTTTTCTTCTTGGAAAGGGATTAATGCATTTCCGGTTGTACGCAGGATAGTGTATCATGTTAGGTGAAGCTATTGTGTTATTGCACCATTTGAAAATTAAGTGTGATTTAAGGAGATAGTATGGATACCAAGTTGACAAGGGGTGGTTGTGAAGGTTAATTCTAGGTGTCAACTTGGTTAGATGAAGGAATGTTGAGAAACGTGGTAAAGCTATCTTTTTAGGCGAGTCTGTGAGGGTGTTTCTAGCAGAGATTACTATGAGTCTGAGTGGACTGGCTGGGAAAGACCCACCCTCAATGTAGGTGGGAACCATCCAATCCGCTGGGGGTCTGGAGAGAATAAAAGGCAGAGGGAAAAGATAAATATCTTGATCTGCTGGAGCTGGGATACACTCTTCTCTCCTGTCTGTGGACATCAGAGCTCAAGACTCTTCAGCTTTTGGGTTCCAGGACTTACACCAAGGACACCATCAGCTTCCCTGGTTTTGAGGCCTTTGGACATAGACTGAGCCACACTACCAGCATCCAGTTTATAGACGGCCTATCATGGGACTTTTCTTCACAGTTGCATGAGCTAATTCCTCTAATAAATCCCTCTCATATAATTATAACATATCCTATTGATTCTGTCTCTCTGGATAACAATTCCTCTAATAAATCCCTCTCATATAATTATAACATATCCTATTGATTCTGTCTCTCTGGATAACCCTTACTAATACAAGGGGATGAGGAAATATGTGTGTAGTACAAAGAATATAGAGAAAAATAAAAGTTTTGCCCAACTATGGCAGATCTAAGAAAAGGCCATCAAAAAATATCCAGTAAAGGAAGATCCATTCAAAAACACAGGCCAAGAAAATGCAACTCATTCCTTGATATATATGTTGAAAGGGCACATTGTGTGCCAGTGAAAATGGTCCCAAAACATATGATCAGTAATAATCAGTATCTTAGTAAAGTTACTGAATCTTCTTCTTTGGAGGCAGCTGGCCAGTATGAAGAAATGAATCCTTAACCTTGGTGTTACAAGGCTGTGCAGTTTCTGAATCTTAAAGACAGACTCTTCTGAGCAGCTAGGTAAAAACAAGCAAGGGGGAAATCAGGCCAACTTCTGATTCTTCAGTATTTTATATATATATATACATACACACAGATACACACACACGTATATATCCACATATGTGTGTGTGTACACATGAACATAATTTTTATATACGTAATTTCCTGAATTTTTTTAAAGGTTCAAAATTAGATACAAATATATTAAAAATATATAATATGTGAGATTATATGCATTTTCAGCCTGTAAAAATAATTCAAGAAATATCATTTGCACAATCCTTTTTAAAGAAGTTACTAGGGTGCCAACTGCAGGAACGATAGAGCAAAACTCAGCAAAAGAACTGGCAGGCTGCTTTGAACACTTTGTTTTTTACATTTACTTGTACTTTGAACATATTTACACGTATAACTGAGGTTAAAAGAAATGGGGCTGCTAGATGTCAGATCATAATGTACATGTTATATGCTCTCAGAAAACAGAAATGATATAGCCAATAGAAAACAGGATCGGTAGGGAGAAGCAAATGGGAATCAGAGTTTGCCTACTGCTGCATCTGTAACAGAAGTACTGTAAAACCACATTAAATGGTACGAAGATGCATACTCATTAAGAATGACCATTTTACTTATTAATATGAGGTGGTAGATGAAAAGAAAAGGAAGGAGAAAAAAGAGAAAACAAGCTAACTTTTCATTGTTTATAGAATGGAAATAATGTATACTATCTAAAAGAAACAGAGAAGATGGGTAATTTTATTGTTATAAAAGTAACTAGTACCACAAAAATATAATTCTCTCTCACAGAGAAAAAAACAAACCACACAGTGACTTAAAACAGATGAACAAATTAAAGCTAGGAGACCTCAAATCATCTCTCATTTCATGACTAGTCAAACAGATAAAAATAAACAGGATACAGAACAGCTTAATAATATATTAATAAGGTATGAGCCTGAAAATAGGGCATGTACCTTCTGAAAAGTACTAAGAACATTCCCACTCACAAAAAGTCCATATTAGGCTACAGAGGAAACCATAATAAATCCCAAAAAGAAGCAGGAATATAAACAATATATGTGAACACAGTAAAATAAAACTAGGAATTAAAAATATTTTAGGGCTGGCCAGTTAGCTCAGTTGGTTACAGCACAGTGTTACAACACCAAGGGCTAGGGTTCAGATCCCTGTACTGGTCAGCCACCAAAAAATTAAAAATTAAAAGGCCCTTCTAGAAATCTGAAACTGTAGAGTTTTAGGGAAAATACGATAATGAAGACATTATACATCAGTATATACAAGCTATGGCTAAAGCAGTGCTCAGGGAAAACACACAGGCTTAACTTCTGAGAGCAATAAAAAAAGTGAAAATAAATAAAAGCCACACACGAAAGAAACTCTTATACATGTATACCAGGAAATATATGATTCTGCTTATATAAAGTTCAGAAATATGTAAAACTAAACTATACATATTTAACACATTAAAACACATTGAAAAACTATGTTAAAAAGCAAGGGAAAATAAAAGGGAAAGGAATACTTCTTAACTCATTCTATGAGACTAGTGTTACCCTGATACAAAGACTTCACAAGAAAACTGCAGGCTAATATCTCTTGAGTATAGATGCAAAAATGCTCAACAAAATGCTAGCAAACTGAATCCAGAAGTGTACTGAAAGGACTATTCAGCTGGCCAGTTAGCTCAGTTGGTGAGCATATAGCTCTGATAACATCAAGGTCTGCGGTTTGATCCCTGAACCAGCCAGTCCAAAAAAAAAAAAGGATTATACACCTGATGAAGTGGAATTTATCCCAGGAACTTAAGGTTGGTACAAAAATCAATCAATGTAATACACCATATTAATAGAATAAAGAGGGGAAAACACACATGATTATTTCAATAGATGCAAAAACAGCATTTGACAAAATCCAACAACCTCTTGCATGGCAAAAACACTCGACAAACTAGGAATAGAAGGAACCCCCTCAATCTGACAAGGGCACTTATGAAAACCCCCCAGCTAACATCATAATGGTGAAAGACTAAAAGTTTCCTCCCCAAGATCATAAATAAGACAAGAATGCCCATTCCTGCCACTTCTAACTCAACATTATAACTGAAAGTTATAATGTTCTAATTAGACATGAAAAACAAAAGACATCCAGATTGGTAAGGAAGAAGTAAAACTATCTTTATTCACAGGCAATATGTCAAATATAATAAACCCTAAAGAATTCATATGAAAAAACTATTAGAGCTAATAAATGAGTTCAGCAGGGTTGTAGGATACAAGACCAATATACAAAATTCACTTGTACTTCTATACCCTAGCAATCAACAATCTGAAAATGATATTAAGAAACAATTCTATTCACAACTGTACAAAATAAGAATAAGATACTTACGGTTAAATCTAGCAAAAGAATTAAACTTAACAGAAGTACAAAACTTATATTCTGTAAACTATCAAATGGTATTGAGCAAAACTGAAGATTAAATGAATGGAAAAACACCCCATACTCAGGGATTGGAAGACTTAACACTAAAATGGCAATACTCCCCTAACTAATCTACAGATACAATGTAATCTCTATCAGAATCTCAGCTGACTTCTTTGTAAAACTTGACAAACTGATTCAAAAATTCATAAGGAATTTCAAAGGGACCAAGACTATACTTCTTTCTCCATTGAACTGACTTGGCACCTTGTCAAAGATCAGTAGTCTTTTCAACAAATGGTGCTGAGACAACTGAGTAGCCACATAGAAAAGAATGAATTTAGACCTTTACCTTATATGATATACAAAAATTAACTCAAAATGGATCAAAGACCTTAAATATAAGAGCTAACCCTGGGCTGGCCCGGTGGCGCCGGCACTCCCGCCGAGGGTTCAGATCTCATATAGAGACCGGTCCGCTCACTGGTTGAGTGCGGTGCGGGCGCGATACCGAGGGTTGTGATCCTGTTGCCGGTCACAAAAAAAAGACAAAAAGGAAAAAAAAAAAAAAAAAAAAGAGCTAACCCTATATAAACTCTTAGAAGGAAACAAAGGTGTAAATCTTCATGGCCTTGGATTACGCAACAAGTTCTTAAACATGACGTCAAAAAGATAAGCAACATGTGCTGGCCAATTAGCGCAACTGGTTAGAGCATGGTTGATAATACCCAGGTCAAGGGTTTGGATGCCTGTACTGGCCAGCCGCCAAAAAAAAAAAAAAAAAAAAAAAGCAAAAAAAATAAGCAACAAAAGAAAAAAATAGATAAAACAGACTTCATCGAATTCAAAACCTTTGTGCACCAAAAGACATTATCAAGAAACTGAAAGATACCACAGAATGGGAGAAGATATTTGCAAATCATATCTGACAAGCGTCTTACGTCCAGAATATACACAAAACTCTTACAACTCAACAATAAAAAGAAAATTCAATTAAAAAGTGGGCAAACAATCTGAATCACATTTCTCCAAAGAAGATATACAAATGGCCAATAAGCACATGAAAAGATGTTCAACATCATTAGTAATTAGGGAACTGCAAATCAAAACCACAATGAGATACCACTTCAAACCCACCAGGATGGCTATAAAACATAATAAAAAGACAGACAAGTGTTGGTGAGGATGTGGAGAAACTGAAACCATCTTACTTACACTGCTGGTAGGAATGTAAAATGGTAGAGGAGCTTTGGAAGAGTCTGGCAGCTCCTCAAAAAGCTAAACATAGAGTTACCATATGATTAGCAATTCCACTCTTAGGAATATACCCAAGATAAGTGAAAAATATATTTATACAAAAACTTGTACAAGAACATTCACAGCAGCATTATTCCTAATAGCTAAAAAGTGGAACCCCAAAGTCCATCAACTGATGAATAATAAATTGTCATATATGCACACGATGTAATGTTATTTGGCCATAACAAGGAGTGAAGTACTGATATGTGAAAACACTGTGCTAAGTGAAAGAAATCAGATACAAAAAGCCACATATTGTATGATTCCATTTATATAAAGTATCCATACAGAATAGGCAACTCTATAGAAATAGAAAGTCAACTGGTGGTTACCAGAAGAATGGGGAAGGGAAAAAGGAAAAATGACTGCTAAAGGATATAGAGTTTCCTCTCAGGGTGATGTAAATGTGCTGGAATTAGTGTTGATGGCAGCATAACACCGTGAATATGCTAAAAACAACAACAACAACACTGAATTATACGATTATAAAAGTTAAAATGGTGAATTTCATGTTATGTGAATTTTATCAAAGAACAGCACAAAAATCTACCTTAAAAATGCAAGTGTATGATAAACACTAAATTCAGGACAGAGCTTACTTCTAAAAGAGAAAGAAATGGGATGGGACCATAAAGTTATTCATTATGATGTTTTTCTTTCTTTTTTTTTTTTTTTAAAAAAGATGACCGGTAAGGGGATCTTAACCCTTGACTTGGTGTTGTCAGCACCACGCTCAGCCAGTGAGCTAACCAGCCATCCCTATATGGGATCCGAACCCGGGGCCTTGGTGTTATCAGCACCACACTCTCCCGAGTGAGCCACGGGCCGGCCCCCATTATGATCTTTTTCTTAAACTGAGTGGAAGAAACACAAGTGTCTGTAGTTTTTCTTTATATCTTATACATATCTTAAAAATGTCTCATCAATATTTAATAAAATAACAAGGGTGTCAAATGGGGCTGCAGTTTTTGTTTTAAAAGCCTGGTAGAGGGCCAGCCTGGTGGCGCACTGGATAGTGCGCCGCTTGGGAAGCGCGGCGGCGCTCCCGTCCAAGGGTTCGGATCCCACATACAGACCGGTTCCCGCTCACTGGC
Organism: Galeopterus variegatus; assembly: GCF_000696425.1. Taxonomy (NCBI): domain Eukaryota; kingdom Metazoa; phylum Chordata; class Mammalia; order Dermoptera; family Cynocephalidae; genus Galeopterus; species Galeopterus variegatus. The sequence goes on along the minus strand of NW_007732514.1, from coordinate 27,683 downwards.
TGAGCGAGGCGCGGGAGCAACACCGAGGCTTGCGATCCCGTTGCCGGTCCCCGGTCCGGTACGGGGGCAACACTGAGGGTTGCGATCCGTTGCCGGACACACATACAGACCGGTTCCCGCTCACTGGCTGAGCGAGGCGCGGGAGCAACACCGAGGCTTGCGATCCCGTTGCCGGTCCCCGGTCCGGTACGGGGGCAACACTGAGGGTTGCGATCCATTGCCGGACATGGAAAAAAGACAAAAAGACAAAAAGACAAAAAAAAAAAAAAAGCCTGGTAGAGGTAATTGGCTTTAAGACTATGCAGGAGAACAACTTTGATAAAAATAAAAATTTAAAAATTAAAGAATAAAAGGTGATGAAAAAGGCAGTGAGTTTAGAGACTACTCTCTTTAAGAATTTTGGTTTTAAAGATGAGTAAAAAAGAGAAGATGACAGCTATAGGGAGAAAGAGTCAATATAATGTTTTTTCTTTCTTCTTTTTTTTTTTTTTTTAATGTTTTTGAATTTTTCTCCCCAAGAAATGTTCAAGCATGTGAACATGGTGATAGGAAAAGATGATGCCAATACAAGAAAGAAGTGGAATGTCCCTGATAAGATAGGGACAGCTAGGATGCAGAATTCAGATGTACATATGAATTATCATTTGACAGACGGTCAAACAAGAGAAATATTTAAGGATGGGAGTAGATGAATCCAAGGTTGGTGGAGAATATTTCTGGTAGATGAAGGCACTCCAACCTGATATGACAGACTTCCGATCAAAATGGAGGAATAGATAGTACCAGCGTCATCCTCTCCCACAATTAACTAATTTACAACTATTAAAAAGCAACGACTGCCAACCTGGGGCCACTAGAGCTCAGGGGAAGAGAAGACACCTACAGAGTTCATGAAGGCAGGAGAAACCACGATGAGAGAAAAAAGGGACCACTCCTACCATTTTGAGTCCTAACCACTTCAAGGCTAGCCCTGGTGAGCACACAGAGCAAGAGATGGTAAAAGCCGCTGCTGTACCCTTCATATGAAGTTGCTTAGAGGCTGAAGGGGAGAAGTGGCCCCCAGGCCAGCAAGACCACTAATAAGGTTCCTGTGGACCCACATAGGAGTGAGGGGCCACAGACAACTGAAAAAAGGAGCCACTCAAAGGCTGGTCAATCATTGCAAGGGACTGGCACATGGCTCATCCCATGGGAAGTGTTTGGAGTTGGGGGTTGGGGGAGGCTGGCCCACTGGGGGAACACTGGGGCACAGCACAGACAGCTGATCTGTTCTGCAATCAGCACAGGACCACTCAATGGAGACTGGTCAGGAATACAGAACTGCAGGGGGTGCAGTTTGCTGAAAAGACTCAAGCCCAGACCAGAGTTTCCACACAACCCAGGTGCACCAGACCTCACAAGACCAAGAAGTACTTAAAAGGCCTTTTTTTTTTTTTTTAAAAAGATGATTGGTAAGGGGATCTTAACCCTTGACTTGGTATTGTCAGCACCATGCTCTCCCAAGTGAGCTAACCGGCCATCCCTATATAGGGATCCAAACCCTTGGCCTTGGTGTTGTCAGCACCACACTCTCCCATGAGCCACTGGCCGGCCCTAAAAGGTCAACAATTAAAACCTGAGCTGCACAAAAAGCCTTCCCCAGAGAATCAGCAGCAAAACAGCAGTTTAGCTCAACCACAGGGCTCAAGTGCTGGTTCCCAGAGGAAGTTCCCCCATTTTAGAAGTAAGCAAAGGAAAACAAATTAGTTCCAGTGCAGAGTTTAAGTGGTGGTGGTAGCTAATAATCCAACACAGAAGTGAAAGAAAACACAAAAACCCACAGGTTAGAGACAAAGTTCTCATATTAATCAGTAAAGGTCTAACACCACCAAAGAACACCTATAAAAACTAGAAGGACCAGGCTCCTGGGCTCCCAAGCTGGCATGGGGAGAGGGCTGATCCACATCCATCCCAGCAACAACCCCCAGGCTGCCACCGGAAGTGCCCCAGGCTCCCAAGCCAGGGTGGAGGGGAGCTGAGAGCCTCAGCTACAAACGCTCCCCGCAACATTCACATCCAGCCCAGTAACGACCACCCAGCTGCCGTGGGAAGCACCCTGGGCTTCTGAGCCAGGGGGTGGGGGACAGAAGGCCTTAGCCACAATCCCTGATGTCCACATCCAGCTCAGCAACAACTACTAAGCTGTGGCCAGAAGCACCCAGGCTCCCAGGGTGGGGTGGGATCGAGGGCCTTGGCCACTACCCCCACCCTCCACAAGTCCTCATCAAGCCCAGCCACTACCAAGCCACTACCAGAAGCCCCCTGGGCTCCCCTGCCAGAGTGAGGGAGTGCCATGGGCCTTGACCACGCCCACCCCACCTCCTCCTTCCACCCCATCCCCCTCCCCTCTCTCCTCTCCCCCTCCACCCCCACTGCTCTGCAACAACATTTTAGAATGTTAAATATAAAATAATAAATTAATTAAAAACAAAAACAAAAACCGGATAGTACAAATTTCCTTTGTTAAATTTTCTATTATGAGTAAAGGAAGTTGTAGGGATAGGACAAGAATGGTTGAGGAAAGATGAGGGCTAAGAACCAATGTTTGAAAATGGCAGCTGAGGGGACTAACAGGGAGATGACAAATAAAAGGATTACTTGGCAGTTCTGAGGGCCCAGTGAAGTTGGCAGAAAGGATGTAGAAATGAAGAATGCAAACAGACATATGAAAAAAATGCTCAACATCACTCAGCATACGGGAAATGCAAATCAAAACTACACTGAGATACCATCTCACTCCAGTGAGGATGGCTAAAATCCAAAAGACTCTGAATGATAAATGCTGGCGAGGTTGCGGAGAAAAAGGAACTCTCATACATTGTTGGTGGGA
>NW_007732514.1:0-23848 GCF_000696425.1 Galeopterus variegatus | reverse complement strand
TTGGTAATGGGCCACAATAATCAACCACATTGTATATCGACAAAATAAAATTAAAAAAAAAAAAAAAAAAAGAAAGAAAGAAATAGCAGATGAAAGGCCAAGCTGTCTCACATCCCAAATACCCACTACTTTACTCTTGAGAGTCTACATTTTGGGGGGCAAAGACACAAAGGAACACCAAAGTCAAGTATTCAGATACCTGAACCAGCCAGCCACCAAAAACACTAATTAATTTTAAAAACAACTTCCTGGCTCCAAATGCAAATTTGCCTTCAGAACTGACCAGTGAACTATGTCCTATAGTCAACCAATCCAAATTGAACAAGCTTGTACCCCTCGTTTACATGAGAGGACCTCAATGAGAACTTGGTGGGAAGTTAGGTGTGAACTTTGGCTATATAAGATGGCCCCTTTCTCTTGTTCGGGGGGACACTGCTTTGGGAGTGATCTCCATTATTCTCCTTACTTGTAAGTAATAACCCCCCCCCTCCCAAAAGAAATGAAGAATGCAAGTACTACATTTTATACTTACTAGGGATAGCCTTCTGGTGAGTAAGTATAACAGAAGAATTAGGAGGGAAGGGAACTGGGATCAAAGTGCTGAGAGAGAGGTAAAAATGACCATGGTGCTGGAGAGGAAAAAAGAAGCACAAATTAAAGAGGGGCTAAGATACCAAAGTCAAAGTTCCAAGGTCATGTGAAACTGACAAAAAAATATAGAGGAATAAAGGAGTGACAGCAGGAAGTAAAAAAAGATTGTGGTTAGATAATAGGATATTTAAGATTACAGAAATAGTTCAGGGTTGACAAGGTTTCTGAGTAAATATTTTGATCAGTAAAATGGGAATAAGTAATTTGTGCTCTAGCTACCTCAAAAAGTTCAAACGAGAAATAATTTTTTAGGAGGAAGAAAGGGCCTTAAGGGACGAGCCCGTGGCGCACTCAGGAGAGTGCGGCGCTGGGAGCGCAGCGGTGCTCCCGCCGCGGGTTCGGATCCTATATAGGGATGGCTGATGGTGCACTCACTGGCTGAGCGAGGTGCGGCCGGTCTCAAAAAAGGACTAAATAAATAAATAAATAAATAAATAAATAAAAAAGAAAAAAAAATAAAGGGCCTTAAAATAAAATACATAATCTTACGAGGCTATGGATTACTCAGGTGTTTCTTTTATTTATTTTTCACTTTATAATGTGAATGTTTACTCTAAAGAAGATAATAACGAATTATTTAAAATGTCTACATTTCAAACAATACACGAAATCAATCTAGGTTTTCATATTATTTCAAAGAACTTATTCATTCAACTAATATTTATTGAGTACTTATGTGCCAGGCAATGTGCTGCATGCAAGATATACGTTGGCAGACCAAAAGACAGTTTCTCTTCTCAAGGTCCTTCCTGACCAGTACAGTAAGCAGACCATAAATAAGTGAACTAACAACAATTTATAATTACAAATTATAAAACCAGGTATTACAGGAAAATAAGGCAGAATGGAGGATTATTTAAATTGGGAAATTTGGTAAGGTCTCTAATGAGGTAATATTTAAGTTAAAATCTAAAGGATAAAAACCAATCATGTGAAAGATGATGAAACATGGTGTCATGACCATTCCTGTATCTAGAGAAAATGTAGACAGAAACAGAGGTCCCAGGTCTGAACCTGAGGAACTCCAACAGCTGAAGTTCAGGCAAGAGAAGAAGCCAACAAAAGAATCTACACAGAAGCAGCAAGAGATAAGGGGGAGGAATCTAGGAAAGTATAAAATCTTCAAAACTAAGAGAAGAAAAAGTGTGTTAAAGAAGATAGAGTTGTGGGCCAGCCCTTGGCTTACTTGGGAGAGTGTGGTGCTGATAACACCAAGGCCACAGGTTCGGATCCCTATATAGGGATGGCTGGTGAGCTCGCTTTGGAAAAGCGTGGTGCTGACAACACCAAATCAAGGGTTAAGATACCGTTACCGGTCATCTTTTTTTTTTAAAAAAAGAAGAGTTGTCAGTTATATTGAATACTGCCAAGAAACAGAATATGAAATAAAATAAAAATTTAAAAGGTCTATTGGATCTAGCAAATAGAGGTGTTTGGTGCCTTTGAATAGAGTGGTTCAGTAAAAAGTACTAAAGTCCGTATAAATGGGTTGAAGAGTGAATAAAGAGAGGGGTACTGAGAAGAAAACGGGAATGAAAAAAAGGGGGTAGGGGAGAAAGAAACTCCACAATATTATAACTCCGGATATAGTAAAACACAGGAAAATATATAGCTCAGTTCAAAAACAAGAAAGGGTAATCCCAAGGTGCCTGAAGACACGGCTTCAGGACCTAGCATGGCAGAAAGTTAACTAGGTTCTCCCTGCAAAAAGCTCAGAGATATGAAGGGTTGACCCCTTCCTTGAAAGGGAGGCTAGAAAAACTATACTATGTCATGAACCTCTACTCCTTGAAAGCATTAAGGAATTCACTGTATACCAGGATATAGATGGAAAGAGTCACGTATAAGAAGTTAGAATTTGACATCATAATCTCTTGTGGATCTCAACAACTTATACATTCCACTGGCAGAAACCCTCAGCTTAAGTATCTACATTCTAAAACCAGTCCATATCCAGTGAAAGACCAAAAGCTTTTGGCAAGGTGGAACTGATCCATAAGGACTCCCTATAAAATTCAAGATGTGAGGAATTCTCACAGAGGATGAGATGACAATCAAAAATTGCAAACTACACAAGGAAACAAACCACTGTGAGAAAGTCAGGAGAAGCAACAGATTATAAAAACATATCAAACATTACACATAACAGAAGGGTTTTTTTAAATTATAAAATAAGAACATTTAAGGGTCGGCCCGTGGCTCACTTGGGAAAGTGTGGTGCTGATAACACCAAGGCCACGGATTCGGATCCCTATATAGGGATGGTCAGTTAGCTCACTTGGGAGAGTGTGGTGCTAACACCACCAAGTCAAGGGTTAAGATCCCCTTACTGGTCATCTTTTAAAATAAAATAAATAGGGCCGGCCCGGTGGCGCACTGCTATAGTGCGCCGCTTGGGAAGCGCGGCGGCGCTCCTGCCGAGGGTTCGGATCCCACACACAGACCGGTTCCCGCTCACTGGCTGAGCGAGGCGCGGGAGCAACACCGAGGGCTGCGATCCCGTTGCTGGTCCCGGTCCGGTCCGGGGGCGACACTGAGGGTTGCGATCCGTTGCCGGACACGGAAAAAGACAAAAAAAATAAATAAATAAATAAAATAAAATAACATTTAGAATGTTCAAAAAGAAAAAAGGCAAGAATAATAATCAAAAAGCAAGAGCATGGCATTATTGAAAAAAACAGACATTGAATTTTAATAAAAAAGCATTGATCCTCAATAAAGCTGTTTTGAAAAAAGTCATTGATATGTAATAAAACAGTATTTATAGGTGTAATTGTAGAATACAGACAGTAGGTACATAAGTATTCACTGCACAGTTCTTTCAACTTTTCTGTATGTTTGACAATTTTTATAATAAAATGTTGAAGAATATCACTGAAATGAAAAATAAGTAAATAGTAAGTGAGGAAGAGCTAGAAGAGAGAATCCTCTATACCATCTTCTGTAAGTTTTATGGTTTTTCCTTTTACACTTAAATCTTTAACCGACCTATAATTGATTATTGTATGGTATGAGGTAGGAGGTCCAAATCCATTATTTTCCATATGAATAACCAATCATCTCAGAAGCTTTTATTGAAAAGTTCATTCTTGGGCCGGCCCAGTGGCGCACTCCCACCGAGGGTTCGGATCCCATATAGAGACCGGTCAGCTCACTGGTTGAGCGCGGTGTGGGCGCGACACCGAGAGTTGCGATCCCGTTACCGGTCACGAAAAAAGACAAAAAGGAAAAAAAAAAAGAAAAGAAAAGTTCATTCTTTACTTATCTGCAATACCATTTTTGTCTTATCAAGTGGTCAAATATGTAAGGGTGTGTGTCTGGGCTTTCTTTTCTGTTCCATTAGTCTATCCGTGCACTAAGGTCATATTGTCTTAATTACAATAGCTTTACAAGAATTTTGATAACTCACAGAGCAAGTCCTTCTACGTATAAAGTTCTTTAAAACTGCTTTGACTATTCTTGGCCCTCTGCAGTTCTATATAAATTTTAGAATCCAGCCGGCCGTAAAAAAAGGAAAAAGAAAATTAGAATCAGTTTGTTTAATTCCACACAATATCCTGTTGAATTTTTTATTAAATTGCATTGAATATACAGAAGATTTGGGGGAAACAGACATTTTTACAATAATGAATCTGGTAATTCATGAACAAATAATTTTTTAAAATCTCACTTTTTATTCAATTGTTTTTAATCATGTTTTAGAATTTTTGCCATAAGCCTTTCACATCTCATTGGGTGCTTCCTACACTTTTATATTATTACAAATGATGACATTTTGCTAAACTTCATTTTCTAACTCCTTTCTCTTAATATACAGATATACAAATAGAAACTTATAATTCTTTTTGTATCCAGCATCCTGGTAGATTCTATTATTAAAGTAATTTATCTGCAGGTTCTTTTGGATATTTATGGATATAATCACGTCTATGAAGGATAATAGTTTTGTTTCTTTCTTTTATCAATTATATCTTTGTTGGTTTATTTCTGCCTGTCTACCTTACTGTGCTGCTTAGGACCTCCAGCACAGTGTTTAATACAAACAGTGATAGCAGATAGCAGGCATCCTTGTTACATCCCCTTCCCCTCATCTCTAAGGAAAAGGTTTCAAACAATTCAATATTAAGTATAATGTCTCCTACATGGTTTTTGTAAGCATCCTATCTAGTTAAGGAAGGTCCTTTCTTCTTCAAGTTGGGCAAGACTTTTTCATCACTAGCAAATGCTGAATTTTATAAAATGCTTTTTTGGTTGTTGCATCTATTGAGGTGATCATATAAAATTTTTTCCTTTAATCTTTTAATGTGGCATCAAACTAATTTCTAACAAGTCAATTTTACATTCTTGGCACAACGTGGTCATGATGTATCGTACTAGATTTTGTTTTGCTTGTGCTTTACAATTTGCATCTGTGTTATTAATGAAAATATCATATAATTATCCTTTTCATATTGTCCTTGTCAGGTTTTAGCATCGAAGTCACACTAGTGTCATTAAATGAGCTAAAAGTGTGTCTTCATTTTCAATTCTCTGGAAAATTAGAAATTGCTGGTTAAGACTGAATTTATTTCTTCCATGAATTTAGATAGGATTCACTGGTGAAGTTATTTGGGCTTTACGAAAAGATTTTTTTTTAAACTACAGATTCAACTTATATAGTTACAGAATTATTCAAGTTTTTTATTTCTTCTTGAGTCTGTTTTAGCACATTATATTTTTAAGGAATTTGTCCATTTAAACCTACTTTCTGCATTAAACACCATTAAGTTATTCATAATATTTTCATCTTACCTTTTTTTTTTTCTCCTTTTTTTGTCTTTTTTCGTGTCCGGCAATGGATCGCAACCCTCAGTGTCGCGCCTGTACCGGACCAGGACTGGCAAGGGGATCGCAACCCTCGGTGTTGTGCCCGCACCTTGCTCAGCCAGTGAGCGGGAACCGGTCTGTATGTGGGATCCAAACCCTCGGCGGGAGCGCCACCACGCTCCCAAGCGGCGCACTGTAGCATGCGCCACCGGGCCGGCCCCATCTTACCTTTTATTGCCTGCTACATCTGAATGAAGTCTTCTTTTTCCATTACTGATATTGGTTTTCCATTCCCCCCTCCCTTGGTATCATCACAAGTATGTCAAAGAACTAACTTTTGGCTTTGTTGTATGTTTGTTTTGTTTCATTCATTTCTGTTCTTACTTTTATTATTTCTTTCCTTTTACATTTTTTGGGTTTATTTTTTATTTTTTAGTCCTTTTTGAGACCGGCCGCACCGTGCCCAGCCAGTGACCACTGTGAGCGCACCGGTCATCCCTATATAGGATCCGAACCCGCGGCGGGAGCACTGCTGCGCTCCCAGCGCCACACTCTCCCGAGTGTGCCACGGGCTCGGCCCTATTTTGTTATTCCTTTTCTAACTTCCTGAGAGGAATGTTTACAAATATTTTTGTTCCCACTGTCGTTTCTTCTTTGACTGAAGGATTATACAAAAATGTGTCTTAATTTCCAAAGGGGTTTTCCTTTTTTTTTTTTTTTTTAAATTAATTGCTTTAACTTGATTTCAGTTCTCTGAAAATTGCTGATACTTGGTTTATGACCCAGGATATGATTTTTAAAATTGTTTAAATAAATGTTCCATATATATTTGTTTGTTTTTGGCCAGCTGGCAGGTTCAGGAATCTGAACCAGTGACCTTGGTGTTGTGGTGCACTACACTCTCCCAAGTGAGCTAACCAGCCAGCCCTTGTTCCACATGTTTGAAATTTATTCTTTTCAAAGTGATGAGGTACTCAGTTCTATATAACCATTAGGTGAAATTTGTTAATTATTTTGTTCTAATCTTCTAAATATCTTTGCTGATTTTTTTTCTCTGCTTCTTCTAACAGTCATCTAAGAGGGGTATACTAACATCTCTCAACATAATGGTGGATGTAACATTTTTCCTTGCAGTTCTATCAGTTTCTGATTTATGTATTTTGAGGCAGTGTTAAGTGCATATAAATTTAATAGCGTTTATCTTACTGGTGAAGTAAACTCTAGTGATACTATGTGCCTTAATGTCTATTTTATCTGACAATAGCTACAACCAGCTTTGTTTAGACTTGCCTGGTATATATTCTTTCATCCCTTTATTTTCAGCTTCTCTGTAAGCTTATGTTTTAGGTATATCTCTGGTAAAAAGCATATAGTTGGATTTCTTTTTTTTTTTAATTCAACAATCTTTGTTCTTTTACTGGAGTGTTTATTTAGTCCAGTGGTTTCTAAACTGGTCTACACATGGGAATCACCTGGGAAATTTAAAAAAATAGTAATGCCTGTGTCACACTCCTGGAGATTGTAATTTACTGGTGATTATAATTTAATTGGTCAGGGGTGTAGTCTAGGCTTTGGCATTTTTTTAAAAAAAAAACATCTCCAGATGACTGTAATGTACATATAAGTTTGGGAATTACTGTGTTAATCTATTTCTATTTATCATAATTACTGATATATTTGGGTTAATATCTACCATCTCATTTTATGCTTTTAATTATGGCAGGTATAATAAATTTCCTTTTCTTTCATTTCTTCTTTCAGGAGATTCTTTTCTCATTTCATTATTTCCCTCTGCCAATTTGAAAGTTATGCAGTAACAGTTACCCTGAAATAACTACATGCTTACATATCTTCTCAGTGCCCTAGTTTAATACCTGCACTCCTGCTGGAGACAGTAAGGACCTTAGAATGTAAGGACCTAACTCCATTTACGCACTTACAAACTCATGTTACTGCTTTCGTGAATTTTATTTTTCAGCAGCTGGCCAGTACAGGGATACAAACTCTTGACCTTGGTGCTTACACGAATTTTAATTCTTATCTTTTTTTTTTTTTAATGCCACAAGAAATTAAATGCTTTATTTTAAGTCCACTTAATTACTTAGCATTTTCTGTATTCATCATTCACTCTTGTATCTCAAACCTTCTTCCTAGGATCACTATCCTTCTGATGTACACCCTTTATCATTCTTTTTAGTGAGGGTATCACCAAATTTAGTGAGTTCTAATTGCTTTTGTTTGTCTGAAAATACCTTTATTTCACCCTCACTCTTGTAAGCCATTTAAATTGGCATACAATTCTAGGTTGGCAAATACTTTCTCTGTCTACATCATTCCACTATCTTCTGGCTTCCAGAAGATGGCTTTTGAGAAGTCATCAGTCTGTTATTCCTTTAGAGAAAGTCATGTTTACACTATACTGCTTTTAAGATCTCTGTGACTTTAGTGTCCTGTAGTTACAAAAGGATGTGTCTAGATATGGATTTTTTTTTTTTTTTAATTTATTCAGCTTGGGATTATTTGGACTTCTCACATCTGTATTTTGGAATCTTTCTAGTGCTGAAAAATCCTAGCCATTATCTTCAAACACTGCTTCTGCCTCATTCTTACCCTTTCTTCTAGAATTCTAGTCTTTATATTAGAACTTTTCATTCTATATTCCATTTTTCTTAACTTCCCTTTTACAATTGCATTTGTTTCTATCAAGCACACCAGTCTGGGACCACTTTAAACTAAATTCACAACTTGAGGTTTTCTAACTATCCAGTGAATCTGGATCTTAAATCCAAAGTGAGGACTACCTATGGTTATAAAGTCTTAAAAAAAAAAAAAAAAAAACAACTGTCCTGTGACCCCTGTTCTGCTTAAGAGACAATATAATTTTCCTCCTAGTACTTCTGCAGTAAAATGGAGGTGAGGCAGGTTAACCCGTGGTACACCTGTACAATAAGACCACAGCCCTTTGGGGTCCCAGACCTGTACAGTAAGACTGTAGCCCTTTGGTTCTCTACTAGAGAGAACTCCAGTCTCTTATCTATATCACTACTGAGGCTTCGAAAAGTAAAAGCTCAAATTTGCCAGGTTTGGAAAATGCCAATCTCTCAGGGAAAAAATGACTTCAGTGTTCAGATTACCTCATTAGATTTTGTCCTGTTAACCCTTTCCTATCATGCCCACTCTTAGATGTTTTTATGAAGTTTTTCTTTTTAATCTAACATTTTTAGCTGTTTTCAGTAGATGACTGGCCAAAATATTTTTAATGGTTTAAGAATTTTCAACTGTAACCCTTTTTTAAATTCTTGTTTTCAAACTCATATGTACTTTGTCACTAAAATCTACAGGTACTAAAAATGATGATGCTAATGAAAAAGGAACTAAAAAAATAAATTCAATTTTGCATTAGAAAATATATAACTTTCCCACCTAATCCACACCTAAAAATCAATATTTTTGCAAATTCTCTGGTCCACTAGTGAGAAAGGAAGGATATTTGATAATAGGACCTGGGGTGACTGTTTCAAGTTGCTGAATGACCTAAAATAAGCTCTAAGATCCAATGAATGAATGGCAAATAATGTTGCCACACCGAGCAATCACAGATTGGATTAAATGACAAAAAATTGTGCTTGGGTAAGAGACTTTGAATAACTAAAGACACCATTCTTAACATATTTTTCAAATTCAGTATTTAAAGTCAGAAAAAAAAAGTTCCAGAAAGCTACAAGGAGGCTCAGATAGTCATCACATATAAAGTGGGGGAGAAAGGAGAGGGCATCTAGCCTACTAATTGCATTAAAGAAATAAATTGCATCCTATAGCTGCTACTTCCTACAATTTCTTTCCATCACTGCTTGGGACATAACAATGAGGCACGGAAAATGCCTACTTCTTCACTCATAATCATTTAGAATATTGAAATAGGTAAAGTTAACTCAATTTTCACTCCCTCTACAACACCTATAATCACTTAAAAGTGATCCAGACAGCACTAAAAATTCAAAACAGAAGCAAATGTCTCCAAGTCTTTAGATGTTACCTTAATTTATACTGAAGTTTTATATATCTTAACAACAAAAAGAAATAACAGATCTTTGATTTCCAAGAATGACAACTGATTCTTATGGCTTCAAGTTGGAAAATTACCTCTTTAACTCTTCCTCACCAATTTAGGGAATTCAAGATACTTAGGCTAAATTTATAGGCAGTGCAAACAAATTGTGACACTTTTATAAGGTCTCTTATAGATCACTGGGTAACTCACACAACTAAAAGGATATGGCTTCATTTCTTCTCTTTCTTATGGTAGAACAGATTTTTAAAAATAGAACCCTTTTCTCTTTTCCCATCTTAAATATCATAACCAAAATCAGTTTCTATATGATAGTCTTGACTAAGCTTGTTTCTTTTTTTCAAATTTAGCTATTTTATAGTAGAGACTGGGCACACTACAGCACCTTAAAAAGCATGTTCCATGGTCAGTCTTTTTTTTTTTTTTTAGGTGGCTCTCTGGTAAGGGGATCTAAACCCATGACCTTAGTGTCATAAGGCTTGTGCCCTAACCAACTGAGCTAACCAGCAAGCCCCCTAGTCAGACTTTTTGAAAGCTAACTGATAATATGTCCTAAATTGCAGTTTTCCATAACTAGCACCTTAAAAAAGGAAAATACTGAAAGAGTTCAACTTGATACTTCCATAGGACAAGATGAATCTCTGCTTTGGAACTGATTTAATTAACTATGAACAAAAAAAAGTTCTCAATTTGTTCTTAAAATTTAAAAAAAAGAAAGAAAAAGAAAGGAAAGCCTTATCAACTGGTGTCAAGCTCTCAAAGGACTCAATTTTTATGGCTCTACTAACTTGACTACCTACTGTGCATCCAGCACTGTGTTTTCAAACACTAATGAAATCTTCCCAACAAACTTATGAATAGGTATTATTATTCTATACTTTTTATAAAGGCAATAAATAGGAAAGTAAAAGAAACCTGAGATCAACTATTAATCACCACCAAATGTCAAACAAATGTTGTCATCAACATAGATTCTTTTTTTTCTTTAGTGCAAGCAAACTCTACACAAGAATGGTTTCATCCACCGTACCCCCAAAATATGTATAATCAATTATGCTTCAATAAAAAAAACTTTTTAACTAAAAAAAAAGGAATGGCTTAAGTACCTTGTATTTTTGTCTCAGCTCTTCTGTGTCTTCTTTTTCCACTTCTAGGACACGGCGCCGTTCGGTAGCATCTTCAGCATAATCAAGCTTGACACAAATATCTATAATAAGTCTCAATTCCTAACATATCCCAATATTAGCTATAAAAAAGTCATTTGCACAACTACAGTACTGTTTGGAAACAAAAAAACTTGTATTTTGCTTAGCTACTTCTTGCTTTTTTGTCATCCTGCAGAGAAAATAGCATGCAAGGACAGTTCATTAATCAATCCTTTCAGGCATATTTACTGATGATAACAGATTTCACTTCAATGTTCAATGCCAAAGAACTAAGAGTAAATGGAAAAAAATATTTTAGGCAATGAAATGCAGGTATCACAGATGACAGCTGTACATAAAGCCTCTACCTCAACAAATATTTTAAGAGTTGAGCAACACTGTCGTCTGAAACAAGCACCAGGGCCTGGGTCTAAGTCTGATCTTGTTTTGCTTTTTCACCCTGGGTAAACCACTCAACTTCTTTATGCCCCAGTTAAAACAAGAACATTATCTATACCCTATGTGCCTTAAAGGTAGCACTAAATAAGAATGTAAAATATATTTTTAATTGTCCAGAAAGTATTAAAACTATATTCCATCTGATAAATGTATTCAGATGCACTGGCATCTGAATTTGGAATTAATACCAATTTTAAATACCCAATAAAATGAGTGAGTTAATATGATCAATTTACCTCCATTTCCATGCGACCCATGCCCATGACATCATACTTGACAACAATTGGAATGGGATCTGTTCTCCCTGTAACAGGAACACATAATCAAGGTAAGATGCAAAGCCAAGCCAACAGCTCACTTTACACATCGTGTTTGGGTGGTTAGAGATCTTGCCTTGGAGTGCAGAGAGCAGAAAGCTACAGTGAACCAAACATAAGCCATTCTCACAGCTTACACCCATACCTTCCTTTCCTAACCAGCTACCTTGGTTGACTTTCCAGTTGGGGATAATTCTGGATTACTAAGGCAAAATTAATTAATAAGCAAAACAAAGCACTTCTAAACAATGGCACCAGGAGGTTTAAAATTTAAAACTTCATAAGTTCCTTTTTCTTTAAAAGATCCCCAGAGTAACTTCTGACCAAGAATCACTTCACTTTGGCCACTGATATTCTCCCACAAATACTTTTAAAACTGGTAATAAATATCTGAACTGATATGTTTAAGTCAAAAAAGTACATTTTCAAGCATGATGCAGTAAAACTCTGTAATTACAACTCAGTATGTTTATTTTTGTTTTTTTATTTTTTGTTTTTCAAAGATGCTTTACAATTAAAAAGCAACAGTTAGTTGCCCTTAGGGACAACAAATAGTTTTAAACTGGTGCTCTGCCGTCTCATTTCCCAGAGGGGATTTAACTGTAGTAACCGGTAAGCTGTGAAAAGGACTAGTTGCGAAGAAAATTGACTTTAAACTAATCAATCTATGCTGGAAATTTTTTTTAAATAAATGTATATTTAATCCACTCATAACCAGCCAAACAAAGCAAAATGGGGCAGGACAAGCACTTTACTACCACAGCTGTTTTACATCACAACTTGCGCTGTTTATTGTGATGTAAGCCCACTGAAAAGAGGACTTACCTTATCCGTTGTACACCTTTAGTGAAAAAACACAATGTTTACTTCCCTCATCAACTCACTTAGGCTGGTGTAAACAATTGTTTTTTTGGTTGTTGTTATACACACATATATATTATACCTTTGGGCTGAAAATTTAGTTTTCTCAGGCTAAATCTGAGGTATTACCAAAAAAATTTTTTTCTTAAATGCCATTATTGTGACTGGTTTTGGTCCTGCAGATAAAAGAAGAAACCATTTTCAAAGTGACCAACAACCACTTTTATCCAGTTGCTCTATATATTTTTTAAAACAGAATGAAAAACAAATTCAGAAGTTTAACTATTTATCACCATTATCCCATTATTGTTTGTTAACAATAAGCAGGGAGATAATTAGAAATAATTACCACAGTAAAAAAAAATGTTTAAGTAAACAAAGAACATCTCATGTTAGAAAAAAAAGAAAAAAAATTTTTTCTAGAATACTTCTTCTTTTAGATAATATCAAAGACTGCCAGTAAAACAAAATATAAATGCATTACTACCTTATGCCCAATGGTATAATAAATAAGCAGTGACTGCAATCTTTAGCAAAAGGACCAAATTAAAGACAGGTTATAAAAATGACTTCCTAGGTGCAATATCACTTTCATAACGTCTCATCAGGGATTTACTGGTAAAAAACAAATGGTCCAATGAAAGAACTGAAAAGAAATATCAAAGGAATTTATTTTGGTATCCTTTTTGATCTGTGAGAATTTGTTTTGCATGAATCAACCAAGTTTTGGTACAAATTCATTACCTCTGTAAACCCCTGTTTATAAACTCTGCATTAGTTCTTTTGCCTTCTAAGGCAGTCAAAGTTTGTTTTAATTTATTTATAAAATGCAGTAGCAAGTGCTAGTGCCATTACATTGTGGGGAAATCAACTTTTGACAGTATTAGAATTTAATGTTTTAACTGATTTTTTTGGCAGTTCTAACACAAACAGATACATCCCTTCTTAACATTACCCTTAAATGAACAAGGATCAGACAAGTTGCATAAGGAAAGGAAAGGAAAATGAAAAAGACCAAGCAGAAGGATGAAGGCTACAACAGAGAAAGTAAGCCTAACATTGGTGCACTGATGACAAAAGGAGTAATTCAGTCTGAAAATAAAAAATTACCACTGCTAAGTTTACCATCACCACAACAAGTCCAGGATCATACTGCTGTAAAAAAGAAACACCATTTGTTAGGCAGAAACCATCAGGGTAGGAAATAGGCCTTCTAGCAGGCAGACAGGATGGGGTAAAGTAACCATTTGGCTTTGTCCCTCCCCCAATATTCGATGGGGATAGAGGAAGGAAATTTTGTGTTGCCAGAGCTGTTTTCATACTGGTCGGACCTAAGGTGTGAGATTTTTGTACTGCGACTTGAGAACATGAGCGCCCTCCTCTTCAATAATGCAGGGGCTGGGGGTGGGGGAGGTTGGGGTGTCAGTTTAAAGGGAGAGAACTTGCTCTTGCTTCCAATCTCTCATTTAACCATTTCATTCTGGTAAATCAGTATTCAGGTCCCAAGGTGGAACTTTTCCTTAAAGAAATCATATCAAAGACTCAGTCAGATCAACTGGACAGTGATCAAGTCATGTGTTTCACTAACAGAACTCTAGGAGCTTTAGGGGTGGTGGGGTGGTGGGGTCCTCCAGACTGCTCTAATAATTAAGAGGTCTAGAAAATAAACTTAGATCTTTAGTGATTGGAGAACTTTGTGCTTCTGAATTCTGTTATGAATGAATAAAACTCTTTAAGTGACTCTCCTCAGAACATTGCTTCGTGTTAATAAAGACTTTCCAGACCCACCATCTTTCTTTCTGCACAACAAAGCCAACCACTGAAGGAAAGCTCCAGAGAAACTCCGCAGAAAATGACATCAAAAGAGCTGTCACACTGACAATTATTCCACCCAAACGCACAGAAAATACACAGATTGACTTTCAAAATAATCTAAAAGTGACATTACTGCCTGGACCATATAGTAATTTCTTAACATTATTAAAGAGGCTACAGACCAAGAAAAACCCCAGTGGAAAAGATACCAAACAATATATACAGGAAAATCTTGCAGCATTAAAAAGAAACAAAACAAAACAAATCTCAATTTATTCATTTGCTATCAATGATAAATCCTAACATAAAGAATATGACTTAGAGGCTGGGTGGTTAGTTCAGTTGGTTAGAGTGGTGCTGTCAACACCAAGGTCCAGGGTTCAATCTCTGTACTGACCAGCCACAAAAAAGGAGGGAGGGAGGTAGGAAGGGAGGGAGGGAGGGAGGGAGAGGGAGAATATACCATTTAGACTACCCGAATAACAATTTGCAGTGATGACTTTTCAAAAGGTAGAAAGCAACAGAATGTCTGCTAATATGAGTTCTCTGGAAAACTCAAATTCTTAAAATAAAAACTTCCAAGTTCCCTATTTCTTGGTTTCTTTTAAAGTGGGGCAAATATTATTTAAAATCTAGTAAATTATTAAGAACATTTTTGTTGTTTACTTCACTCCAAAGGAGGCAACTTCAACCAGAACACTAAACACTCTCCTAAAAAGAAATTGTCCTCCTCAGCAAAAGATCAACAGACACTATGACTGTAGTCTGGTCAACTGCAGAAGTGAAAGGAAAAAACAAAAAACACATGCCAAATAAAGAATGTGCCAATATTGATGTATTCATCTAATGGAAAAAACTGATATTCATATTTTCTAAATCAAAACAAATGTTTCACTAACCAACAGGAATTTTATTACTTATATTTTAAAAGGTAGTTTTACTTCTACAATGATACAAGTTCCTAAATGCTCTAATATATATGCTGGTCTTACTAAAACGTGAAGGCATGATGACATATTACTAAAAAGAGAATAAGGTCAAATAGGAAAAGCCATTTACTGTCTATAGCCACTCTTTATCTGAGAACAACCTATCAAGAATCAGGTTTGATTTTAAACCAGTAGGATATACCAATCTACAAAACTGGCCCAAAGAACTTGACTATGGAGATTTTTTTTTTTTTTAGAAACACTACTTTTAAAGAGACAACTCTAGGAATAGAAAAAGTGGGCAGAAAATATTAAAGGACAACGACAATATGGTAATCAACCACACTTTAGAAACAGATGACATATGACTTCCTACAGAAATATATTAGAAATGAAGAAGCTTCTAACGTGATTAAAACACTGGCTGGATTGTCAACAGACATAAGAACACCACGATTTATCTTTGCTGCCTTTTCCCTTACAGAGAGTCAGTCAATACAAATATTTTTTACAAATACTTGTTTATTTCCTACTACATACCGGGTACAGTTCTAGGCATTGGATATATACCAGTGATAAAAAAAAAAAAAGTGCCCCATGAATTACTTATATTTAGGCAAAATAATCTTACCAGCTTGAACTTCTGGCATGAGAGGGGAAGAAAACAGAACATTTGTAGAGCTAATGCATAAGCAGTTCAAAAAGCTTAAAAACATTTAAAGTTATCTTTGAAAGATGTCAAAAGTTGTCTTTATAGACTGACCCTAATAAAGCAGAAGTAAATAAAAAAGTCACAAAACCCACTTCCAAAAGACCATTAAACCGATAAAGGCCAAGAACCTACCATGACATCTTTAAAGCTATTTATTTTTTACTTTAAGCAACTCAAATACATAAGTAAAAATCAAGAATAATACAAAATTAGGAATATGACTATTCTCTGATTTGCGAAAGTATTCAAAATAGGATTCCAAAATAAGCTATTAGTGCATTTAAATATCATTCCATTTGCTAAAACAGTGATCATATACAATTTTCAGAAACTCTAAGTAAAAAATGGTACATCTATTTTCAAACCAAAGCTTCACTTCTGCAAATTTCTCCTGAAAATGCTAGTCTTCAGTGACATAAAAACGATGACTACTTTCAGCATCACTTAGATATTTTTCTTAGTAACTATAACATATGCGTATGATATATGCTACCTCTCAGAAAACACAAACAGGAAACATTTAGCACATTAGTTATTCCCCACAGAATTTTTAAGGTTAAAAACAAAAGAGGACTTCCTACTCAAAATAGAGTTCAAATTATCCAGTACTACAAGAGCTAACTATAATCCTTACCATAGCCTACGTAGTGACCTATATAACAATCAGATTAATTTGATTTTCTTTCTTTTTTTTTTTTCCTTTTTGTCTTTTTTACTGACCGGTAACGGGATCGTAACCCTCGGTGTCGCGCCCACACCGGGGACCGGCAACGGGATCACAACCCTCGGTGCTGCGCCCGCACTGCGCTCAACCAGTGAGTGGGAACCGGTCTCCACATGGGATCCGAACCCTCGGCGGGAGTTCGGCGCACTCTCCAGTGCGCCACCGGGCCGGCCCTAATTTGATTTTCAATTACAGAAATTTAACTCTGATCTAAAAGAATCTCCATCTGATACTTCCTAAAGTATCAGATCTGGCTTTCTAAGATAAAATAGTTCAATTTTAATCATATAACCTAATATATTAATAAATAAGGACAAAGGTGAGATAAAAAGGCTTTAGTAAAAGAGTTACGGAATCATAACATTAACCCTGGAAAGGATTTCTCATCCAGGGATGACATGAGATCCTTAAATCCTTAGAAAGAGGTAATAAAGAGAATTCATGAGGTGTTTAAAAAAAAAAAAATCACCTAAAGGAAATACTTTTATCCTGGATAAGACTATTTTGGCTAAAATTATATTGACTCACTGAAGGCTGTCTCATGCTAACCACTATGCTAAGATAAGATCAATTTATTTCTTCAATGTGAAAACCAACTTAACAAATACAATTTTGGGGTAAAGTAGGCTATAATATGGGGCTTAGGGAAAACAATAAAAGGTCTTTAGTTTAAAAAAGGGGGGCAGTAGTACTTTTGCGCCCTGAGTTTTACTTACGTTTGTATCCTGAATACCTCAAACAGTACGTGGGACAGAATAACATTTAATTAAAAAGCATGTGTTGACTCAGAGAATGAACATGTTCACAGTGTATCTAAAACTTGTGCAGGTGTAAATATTTAGTCATCATGGTGCTTTCTCTTTAATACCAGACATAAGAACACCACGATTTATCTTTGCTGCCTTTTCCCTTACAGAGAGTCAGTCAATACAAATATTTTTTACAAATACTTGTTTATTTCCTACTACATACCGGGTACAGTTCTAGGCATTGGATATATACCAGTGATAAAAAAAAAAAAAGTGCCCCATGAATTACTTATATTTAGGCAAAATAATCTTACCAGCTTGAACTTCTGGCATGAGAGGGGAAGAAAACAGAACATTTGTAGAGCTAATGCATAAGCAGTTCAAAAAGCTTAAAAACATTTAAAGTTATCTTTGAAAGATGTCAAAAGTTGTCTTTATAGACTGACCCTAATAAAGCAGAAGTAAATAAAAATGTCACAAAACCCACTTCCAAAAGACCATTAAACCGATAAAGGCCAAGTATCAAAAAATATGCAAGCTGTTATAATGAAATATTTCAGTTTTGCATTACTCTTCATTAGAGGCTTACTCAATTTGTTTTATCAGTTCTCATTCATTAGCAGTCGAGGGGAAATAGGAAAGTTGCCATAACCAGTTTAAGTGATGGAAAAAACCTCACTTCAGCCCTCATAATAATGGTGTTTTGCAGGAAATTCGTTTATGGCAAGTGGCCTATCAGAAATTCTGAAAACATGTTTCCTCTTTTTAAAAACAGCTCCAAGAGAAAATTAATTGCTGCCTAAACTCAAGTACCTAGTATACGCCTATGCATACGCAGGTGGACCAAAAATTACTGGTGGATTACAGTCTATGTGGATAGCTCTTAATTGAAGAATTACAAAGGAATGTGCTGGTAAAGAATGGTAACATGGGGGGCCGGCCCATGGCTCACTTGGGAGAGTGCGGTGCTGTTAGCACCAGGGCCACAGGTTCGGATCCCATATAGGGATGGCCGGTTAGCTCACTGGGTGAGCGTGGTGCTGACAACACCAAGTCAAGGGTTAAGATCCCCTTACCGGTCATCTTTAAAAAAAAAAAAAGAATGGTAACCTGGAACTCAGGGGATCTGAACTAGTTCTACCACTAACTGGACATGAGACATATTAGTTACGTTAGTTTCATGATACAAAAATAAAGGAGTTAGACTTAATAGTCTATGAGGTTCACTTCAATTCTAAAGTTTGAAGGGTGGAAAATACTGGAATAGAAAATATTCCGGGGCACTTATACAGATGGTGGCCAATCCTATGGTATTGTAATAATTCAACAATCCACTGCCTTCTTAAAGTTGTATTCTCTTACTATTGGTTAAGTTTTTCATAACTACACTGAGAATTTTTTATTATTCCAGGATCACTCTATAACCCCAAAAGACTTTCCAGCTTCATTTAAACTGCTTCTCCTTTACTTTCCACAGTAACCACCACCACCACCAGCACCCCCAGCCACCATTTCATCTTTAATTAATTTTTTTCTATATTTTCCTAGGTTGTCCCTAAAAAAAGCTAGGCTACTAAATCTCAATTATGCAATAAGAGATAAAATATAAACACCTGTGTGACTATTGACAACCAGAGCCTAAGAAGTCTCAGTAGCGAACCTCCAAAATGAAGACTTTCAGAACTGGCATATAGATCAAAAGAGAGAACAAATGGAAGACACTTTGTAAACTATAAATCGCTATACAGAAAACTGTTAAATTCTAACACAATCATTATCTCAAGGCTTCAGAAAGTAAAATATAGTCTTCCTTTTATTTTCAAACTTGGTAGTTTTGAAAATGAACTTAAAATAAAAGATACTCTAAAACAGAAGCTGTGATAAATGCTAATGTTTCACATATGATTTGGTGGTGATGAAACAACCCCACTTACAGACGAACAAAATTATTATCTAGGATCAATAATTCAAGTTTTGCCCAAAAGTCCTTCCCATATATCATTCCATTAACCAAATTAGTGCCAAAAGAATTTATAAAAGCATAATTTTAGCAAGACCTTCTCGAAATTAAACATATATACAGATCACCTAAGAAATAAATTTAAGTAACATAAAGTAAACATTATTGAAATGCCTATTATTTGCTATTACCATCACCTGGAGGGAGACAATAGCACATATGTGTAGTGAGTGGCAAAAGATATTAATACATGGTACATCAAATTTGTAATAGATGAAGTCCATGCAGAATATAAGAGTATGTAAATTAAGAAAGTCAAGTAGATTCAAATTACTAAAAAAAAATTCCCCTTATTTCCTTTGCTAAGCACCCAGGGATCTTAGGTCATCCCCAGAAATTTTCCTTTCCAGTTCTAAAAACTCTATGATTACATACACTTTGAAAGCAGTTTTGTTCCTCTTAGTTCCTATTTATCAAATACTGATTAACTAGTAAATTTTTATATTTTGAACTATTTCCATCTGACTGGACTATTCTACTTACAAAGAAACCACTATCACTCTATATTGTTCACTTTAAAAAGTTTCTTGGACACTCCACTTTCTTGCCTAAGTGTCTTATAAGCCAGTTTCATTTTAATCATGCAGATTAACAGGGCAAGAAGTCTATAAGTAATAAGGTAGGAAACAATGTAAATCAGGCTAAAGATACAAATAAAAAGAAAAATAAATATATTATACTACTTCAGATCTAAAATCACTAACACATTTTGGGTAAAAGAACCAACTGGCCACCCTACTTGCTGTAATGAAGGTCATTTTCTTAGAAGCCTATTTCATTCACATGGTCCAAAGCAATGTTTTTCCAGCTATAGTCCATTCCATTTGCATTAGAATTTTGGGGGCAGCTTATTTAAAATTTAGTTTCCTGAACCCCACCCCAGACCTGGCGAGTTGTGTTGGATTTAAAACTAATAAACTACATTTATACATGGAAAATAACAATATTTTGTTCTCGGGCCGGCCTGGTGGCGCACTGGAGAGTGCGCCGCTTGGGAGTGCGGCGGCGCTCCCGCCGAGGGTTCGGATCCCATGTGGAGACCGGTTCCGCTCACTGGCTGAGCGCGGTGTGGGCGCAACACCGAGGGTTGCGATCCCGTTGCCGGTCCCCGGTACTGGCGCAACACCGAGGGTTGCAATCCCGTTACCGGTCAGTAAAAAAGACAAAAAGAAAAAAATAAAAATATATTACTTTGTTCTCTTTTCTAAATGTATAAATCCCTTTATTTTGAATTTTGGTGATTTTTAGTAAACTTTTTAAAGCTTTTTTTTTTTTTTTAATAAAATAGATTTCTTATAAAATGCACTGTTTATTTTGTGTTCTTGTCATTTTCCCATTTCATCCTACTTTAAAATACCAGTGATTCTCATGGAAGAATGAAGAGATTCCACTAACCCACAGGTACCTGTGCTCCATGTATCAACAGCAAGTATGGCTGGGAAGATGTGAAATAGTTACTTGCTTCCTTATTCTCACAATCTGAGTATCTTTCACTGTTAAATCATTAAGGAAATAAACTGTAATTCTAAGTTAAAATTGTTCAATTCGCTATTAAGCCCCCACTATCCCTTTAAATCTCCTAATTATAATACTCATTATACTGCATTACATTTATTAGTTAGTACAGATCTGGCACATTCTAAGGATTTAATAAATATATGCAGAATAGAAACATGAAAACCAACAACAGAGAACACATAAATGCACAGTAATTACTATCCTTTGGGAACTTATAGTGTAATGATGGCAAAAGAGATGCATAAATAAACAAAATTATACAAGATAGAATATTTAAAATGTCACAGGAGTGAAATATAAAGTATAAGAAGAAATAAGTTACAGTATTTTCTTTTTCCCTGGAGACCATTCCTAAATATCTGGCCAAGATTCTTACCAATCAATTTAGCCTCAAATTTCTAGTGAATTTGTCCTAAGCATGAAGAATATATATGACCACTTCACATGCCCTAAGAAAACCACATTCAGAGCTATCTCCAATATTTTCAGCCAGAATAACTACTGTATATTTCAATTCTGTAGTAGTGGTATTTCTTACCACCATCCTATCTCTCCAGGAGATAGAACTGAACCAACACCTATAGTTCTGGGTACATTATATAATATTGATTAAAAGCATAGGTTTGGGCACACCATGATTCTACCACTTATTTGCTGTAAGATATTGGGCAAATTATTGCTCAGAATGTCAATTTTCTCCTCTGCAAAATGGGAATCATATCTACCTTAAAGAGGATTTAAATTAAATAATCCATATGCAAGCACTCAGTAAGCTATTATAAAGGATAACCCTAAACCCAGTGAACAGAGGCTTGCTATTTGGACACATGCATGAACTGATTATACATTGTGCTTCATAGCTGACTTGTTTTATCATCCTTTGTATCTATTCCTTCCTTTCCTTTGCTATCACTATATTCCAAGCTCTGATCTACTCATATCCAGGCAACTTTCTGAAGGGTTTCCCATCTCCATCTTCAGACATACTTTGACCAAACTAGTATTTACTTACACCACAAATGTCTGGCTGGTGTAATGAAAAGAGCATTAGATTACAAATCACAGAATTTGGGTTTGGGTTGCAGCACTATCACCAACACATTTTGGAAACCTAAACCTAAATCTCTTCGTCTATAAAATGAGTTTTAGATTTATTATCTTCAATATATCTTCTTGCTATAAAAGTCTATACCTCTCCCCTATCAAAAATTGCCTTTGGCTTACAAAATATAATTCCAAATTGGATCAGCATTAAAGACTTCCACATCTAGTGTGGTAGTTAAGAGCGAATTTTGGAGCCAGAAAGACCAGGTTTGAATGCTAATTCTGTAGTTTACAGGCTGCTTGTCCTTGGGCAACTTACTAAACTTCTCTAAGCCTCAGTTTCTTCTACAAAATGGGAATAAAGTAATTATCTCTCAGGCTTGTTAATTAGAATTAAATAAGATATTTGCTACGTGTTTCACACATAATAAACACTAAGTATGAGATTTGTGCCTATTCTAACCAATCTCCCATTACTGCCTTCTACTTATGGTTTTCAAACTGTTCCTGAAGACCAAGAACTCTACTTCAACCCAAACCCTCCTCCTTTTACTCCTAAGATTTTCAAGTCTTACCTCCTAAAATAATGACAAATTCTCTGAGTAAGAGCAGTATCTTATTATATATCCCCTTTATTGTAGTCTTTTGGACACAGTAAGTATTTAATAAATGTGCAACTAATTCCATTTAATTCTTTACCAGTGAATGCCTCTTCTAAAGTAATCTACCTTGATAATGTCTAATCTGCTTCTCTAACTGGTTCACTCTATCTTTTCTAACTAAAAATAGGTACCTCCCCAACCCCCACCCCCAAGCAACCAGCCCAGCGATGACCACTGAGCTGCAGGATGAAAGGCCCTAGGTTCCCGAGCTGGAGTGGTGGGGGGGCGAGGGCTTTTGCCACACCCCCAACATCTGCACCCAGCCTGGCAATGACCCAGCCACTGCTGGAAGCCCCCGGTCTCCCCTGCAGGAATGAGGGGGGTGCCACAGGCCTCAATCCAGCCCTTCTTCCTTCTTCCATTCTATTTCCTTCCCCTTTCCCCCCCTCCCACTCCCTCCCAAATGCTCCACAACAACATCACAGAATGTAAAAAATAATATAATTTTTAAAAAGGAAATAAATAAAAACAGGTGCGAGAACGATAAAATAGCCTTCACTTATCTGTTCTAAATCTTTATCTGAAAATTTTGCCCTTTTTTTCTGATTGTTATTTTGCCATGAACTTAACATATATTTAATATCTTCTGATTTATCCTTTAAATGTGATCATCTCTGTACTGAGAAACAGTCTCTTTCTATACAGCATCTGAGTTCACCATCCCGCCTTTCCTTCTCCTCTCCCCCAATCCTTCTCCCTTTTTATTTTAGCCCTAAAACCTAGACCTATTACTATAGACTGCCAATTCTGACTAATTCTGTTTACTATCTGGGCTTCATCTCTTTTGTTTATATACTAAATTCCATTAAGGTCAAAGGCCCTATAGAATCTATACCTTAATAAATTTTAGCAATTTGTCAATTACTAAAATTATGCTTGCCTTTGGCAACTGCATAAAGATTCCAAGGCCCATTTAATTAGTGGGGAGCAGAGGCCATCATAGCTATATGCTCCCTTGGCTAGACCAGCTCCATGTATAACTAAGCCTCTCTGACAATCCATACCTTGCTTTGTGACTTGGGGAGCTACATGTCTGCTGTCTTCCCCCAATCTACTCCTATTTTCAGTGTCATTTTTTTCTGAGAAGGGAAAAGTTATAAAGGTAGAAATGCTGATTTCAAAGTCAGTTTCTATTTGAATGGCAGAGNTTATTTTACACTTTGAGCCAACATTTATCAATTAGGAAATTTCACAGAAACGTCTGGATTTCTAGTTTCCTTTAAAAAATTCAGAAGACCTGGCAACACTGAGACTATACTCCCACATAGGAACAATCAGCAGGAGCTAAGTGGCATTTATTTTTCCCTAAACATGGCACAGCTCACACCACTTCCTATTGTCTCACACTTAAAGGGCTTCAACTGCAT